>NW_026589817.1:0-15248 GCF_907164565.1 Psammomys obesus | reverse complement strand
AGTTAGTTAGTTAGTTAGTTAGTTAGTTAGTTAGTTAGTTAGTTAGTTAGTTAGTTAGTTAGTTAGTTACTTTCTATAGAAAATGGAGTTCAGAGGACAGGGTATGGAGTCATTTAGAATTCTGGACCTGAATGAGCAATTGAGCAAGGCAGAACTTGGAGACAATACCAAAAGAGATGCAAGGCCATTTAAAGAAGGCTTGTGGGTGGATTTCTATAGGTAATATCGGCACTCACTGGGAAAGCATAAAGGAGTCAACCTCCCAAAAATGTGTGGAGAAACTAAGAAAGGAAAGCTGAATTTGAGAGAAGCATACGAAGTGATGTAAAAGGGACAAGGAACTGATACAAACCCTAGGTGGACAAGAAAATGAGCTTGGGCAGAAATACAAAATTGAACAAGTGCAAAGGCCCACCTCTAATGAGGAGACTGAAAAACAATACCAGGAATACTGGCAGGTTACAAGAGATTCTACTTCTTCCCAATAGTACATCCCCCAGCCAGCAGCCAGGATGCCTTTAGACCTTAATATCATATCCCTGCACAGACTTCACTGGCTTCCTCTTGTAATTAAAATAAAATCTCATGTTCACAACTTAGAGAACAATGGCACTGGCCTCAGTTTCCCAAGCAACCATAATACCAACCAGGTTCCACCCAGGATTTATTTGTTTTTATTTTTTATACTTCATTCAATTTATATCCCAATTGTACCCTCTCACTTGTCACCTCCCAATACCACCTTCCGTCTGTCTTTTCCCCATCCTCCTCCCCTAATCCACATAAAAGGGGAGACCTCCTCCTCTACCATCTGACCATAGCCTAACAAGTCTCATCAGGACTGCATTGATCTTCTTCCTCTGTGGCCTGGCAAGGCCTCCCTGCCAGGGAGAAGTGACCAAGGAGCAGGCAACCAAGTCCATGTCAGGGATAACCGCTGATCCCCTTACAAGGGAGCCACATGGAGACTGAGCTGCCATGGGCTACATCTGTACAGAGGTTCTAGGTTATCTCCATACATGGTGCTTGGTTGGAGTATCAGTCTCAGGACCCCTGTCAGCCCTGAATTTGTTTATTTCCAGCCAGCTACTACTCTTGGATGTGTCTGCTTCTTCTTTCCTAGGGCTTCCAGGTATGCTATTAAGTCACTTGTATGAGATGTCTCCAATCTCTTTATGAAGGCATTTAGTGCTATGAACTTTCCTTCCAGCACTGCTTTCATTGTGTCCCATAAATCTGGATATTTTGTGTCTTCATTTTCATTGAATTCTAGGAAGTCTTTAATTTCTTTCTTCATTTCTTTCCTGACCCAGTTGTCATTGAGTAAAAAGTTGTTCAGTTTACATGAGTTTGTAGACTTTTTACTATTTCTGTTGTTGTTGAGGTCCAGCTTTAGTGCATGGTGGTCTGACAGGATACAAGGAATAATTACAAACTTCTTGTATCTGTTGAGGCTGGCTTTGTAGCTGATTATATGGTCTATTTTGGAGATGTGCTAAGAGAAGGTATACTCTTTTGTGCTTGAGTGAAAAGTTCTGTAGATGTCTGTTAATTTCATTTCATTCATAATGTCTGTCAGGGCATTGGTTATCTGTTTATTTTCTGTTTATTTGACCTGTCCTTTGGTGATAGTGGGGTGTTGAAGTCTCCCAGGATTAATGTGTATGGATCAGTGTGTGGCTTAAGTTTTATTAATGTTTCTTTTACAAATGTGAGAGCCATTGTATTAGGGACATAGATGTCCAGAATTGAGATGTCGTGGTGAAATTTTTTTTGATGAGTATGAAGTGTCCTTCCTCATATCTTTTGATTAATTTTGGTTGAAAGTCTGTTGATAATGTGTTGTTGATTATTAAAGTTTATTGTTGATTTATCTTTTTAGTTAAAGGGTGGTTATTCCTAAACCAGCTGTATGCCCAAATCACCACACAGAGACTAGGATGTATTTAGTTAAGTAGTGACAATGCTGGGCAATAATTACTCCATCCTAAACCTCCAAGCCCACATAATTTTCTACCATTCAGATTTCACCCATTATACTTGCTTTTAGTCATATCTTAGGTCCAGTTCATCTCTCCTCATGGTTCCAAGTCCTGTCCTGCTGATCTTGCCTCTCTGACCACTCCCACTCGCTTCTTTCTCCTTCCCCCTCCCCACCCCACTACAATGTCCCACTCTATTCTCTTCATTGCACAGCACTGACTGGTTGTTTTATTGAAAATAAAGAAAACAAATGGTGGCATGTTTACACAAACTTGAGACAGATGATGCTTACTTTAAGCATCACAATGCAATGTCCGGATTGAAACCAGATAGTGGGGTAGAGAAATCAGCATTTGAATGAACAAGGGCAAATTATATACATTCCACAAGAACATTATGCCAATAATAATGATTAATATTTAATATTGATTTATCTTTTAGCTAAACAATGGCTATTCCTAAACCAGCTGCATACCCAAATCACCACACAGAGACTAGGATTTACTTCATTAACCTTGAGCACAATGCTGGGCAATAATTAATCTGTCCTAATCTCCAAGCCTGCATAGCTTCCTCCCGTTAAGATTTCCCACATTATACTTGCCTTTTAGTCATATCTTAGGTCCTCCTGATGTTCATTTCTCCTGATGTTTCCAGGTCCTCTTCTCTCATATATCTTCTCCCACTCCTTTTTTTTTCCTCTTTTCCTCCTCCCCTCATCCTCTGGACCAGGATGTCCCCCACCCCATTCTCTCCATTGCTTAGCGTTGGCTGGTTGTTTTTATTAGCAACACAGAGAAGAAATGGTTACATGTTTACACAAACTGGAGACAGGTGATGCTTACTTTAAGGTGATGCAATGTCTGGATTGAAACCAGATAATGGGGTGGAGAAATCAGCATTTGAATGAACAAGGGTAAAATGTACACATTCCTCAAGATAAACAAAAGTCTATTTTATTAAGTATTAGAATGGCTGCTTCAGCTTGCTTCTAGGATCCATTTGCTTAGAAAACCTTTTTCCAGCCCTATCATTGTGGCTGAGGTATGTTTCCTGTAATCAGCAGAATGATGGGTCTTGTTTACACATCCATTCTGTTAGTCTGTGTCTTTTTATTGAAGAGTTGAGTCCACTGATGTTGAGATATATTAATGACCAGTGACTATTAGTTCATTTTATTTTGATGTTGGTTATAGTAGTGTATTTGTGTGCTTGTCTACTTTTGGTTTTACTGTGTGAAGTTAGTTATATCTTATGAGGTTTTTTGTTTGGGTGGTTGGTTGTAGTTAACTTCCTCAGGTGGGAGATTTCCTTCTAGTATCTTCTGTAGGACTTGGTTTGTGCATAGATATTGTTTAAATTTGGTTCTGTCATGGAATATCTTGTTTTCTCCATCTATGGTGATTGAAAATTTTGCTAGGTAGAATAATCTGGACTGTCATCTATGATCTCTTAGAGTTTGCATGACATCTACCGGGGTCTTTCTGGATTTTATGGTTTCTGCTGAGAAGTCAGGTGTGATTCTGATAGGTTTGCCATTATATGTTACTTGGCCTTTATCCCTTGCAGATTTTAGGGTTTTTTTTTTTCCTTTGTTCTGTACATTTGGTGTTTTGATTACATGGCAATAGGATTTCCTTTTCTGATCTAATCTATTTTGTGTTTTGTAGGCCTCTTGTATGCTTGTAAGTATCTCTTTCTTAAGATGGGGAAAAATTTTTCCCCAAAAATGATTTTGTTGAAAATACTTTCTGGTCCTTGGAGCCAGGAATCTCCTCTTTCTTCTATTCCTATTATTCTTAGGTTTCTTCTCTTCGTGGTGTTTTTTATTTCTTGGATGTTTTGTGTTGGGAACTTTTTGAATTTAACATTTTCTTTTCACATTTTCACTGATTTCTTCCATTGTCTTCTACACCTGAGAGTCTTTTCTGTACCTCCTGTATTATGTTGGTGATGCTTACGTCTGTAGTGCCTGTTTCCTTCCCTATGTTCTCCCTTTCCAGGATTTCTTCAGTTTGTGCTTTCTTTAATGTTTCCATTTCCATCTTCCAATCTTGAACCCTATTGCCTTCACTTGCTTGTTTGTATTTTCTTCCCTCTCATTAAATGATTTGTTTAATTCCTTCACCTGTTTGTTTGAGCTTTCCTGTATTTCTTTCAGTGATTTAATTATTTCCTCTCTAAAGGCCTCAATCTGTTTGCCTGTATCTTCCTGTATTTCTTTATGAATTTTATTCATTTATCATCTTCCTAAGCATAGATTTAAAGTCATTTTCTTGTATTTCAGTGTTAGGATATCCAGAGCTGCTTGCCTTGGGATAACTGGGTTCTGAGGAAGCCATATTTTACTAGCTTTTGTTGATTGTGTTTTTATGCTGACCTTTTGCCATTTGGTTGTCTTTGGTGTTGGCTGTTAGATCATGTTGCCTGATAGGTGCATGAAGAGCCTTGGGCAGGAAGTTGGATGTTCCTCCTCAGAGTGGTGCCAATAATCTGGTGGTTGTCTCTCAGGGAAATGCCTGTGGGTCTCCTCAGATATTTGAAGATGGGGACAACTCCTCAGGAATACAGGGATCCTTTTTTTTTTTTTTTTTTTTTTTTTTGGCTAATGGAAACCCTGGAGTTCTGGAGTCTGACGCTGGCTTTCTTGCTTTGAGGTTAGTGAGCCCAGGCACTGTGTTCAGACACTGTGCTTGCCTTTTTGAGAGCCCATGAGCTTAGACATCCTTCTGGTCTCCTTAAGGGAACAGATTGGGCTTTGCATCAGTGTCTGGGGTTGCTTCTGTGGGTCCTGAGCATCAGGAGGTTGTGGCCAAGCACCTGAGGTGATGAAAATGGTCCCCCAGTTTGGAGTTGTACATCCCTGGTACCAGAAGGTATCCACAGACAGGTAGTTAATGCTGAGGCCTTGCCGGGCTCACTGGGAACTTTTCTACAGATTAGCCAGGTGGCTTGAAGTTAGACCCTTCCATTTCCCCATTGGATCTCTTCTTACTTGAGGAGCACAGATGTCAGGGTTTGGGAATCCACAGTATGGCCTGCCAGTCACTCTGCTCTCACTGAGCTGCTGTTCAGATACTCTTTGTGGCTGGCGCTGTCATTTTGCATCTCCCCTCATTTCACTTCTACTCCCAGTCTTCAGTATCCTCTAACAGGGAAAGGCTAATCTTGCCTCAGGGCCTTCCCACTTGCTGTTCCCTCTGCCTGAAACCATCTTTCTCATACAGCCACTGAGTTATTTCTTTTCTTTTCTCAGATTTGAACACAAATGCCACATTTGGATATCAGCCATTTCTGAGTGTTTATCCCCAAATCTCAATCTTATTACCTGGTTTTGTTTGCTTTGTCACCTGTCTGTACTTGTTTTAAGGTATGTGTAGATAATCTCTCTGTTCTTTGTAACTGTATGGAAGAAAAAGAGTCTGTAGGTTCTTGGGGTTTAGGAATGATACATGTACTTGCTCAGGAAATACTAGCAAAGAAATGTCTCAAACCACACATTACTATACCCTTTTGCAAATGAAATTTCTTAGGACCAAAAAACAAAAGAAAGGGGGTAGAGGTAGTTAGAAGCTATCCCTTTAGATTTTCATGGACTGATAATAGAGAATCATTATTGTTCTTTATAGATGATAAATTTTATGAAATTCAATCACCTAATTCCAGCGATGTTTTGGTGTTTGTATAAAAGAGGATATGAATTTATGGCTCTGTTCACGGAGCCATATGGTCTGAGCTCTCACAAGCATTATGAAACAAAATAAAGATAAAGATTGTGGTTTGAATATTTATGTCATTCCTACAACTTATGCGTTGAAATTGACTCTCCAACAAAACAATGTTATATAGCAGGAAATATATGCAGCCCTCATGAATGGGCCAATGCCTCTATTTAAAAATAAAAACAAACAACAACAAAAAAAAACAGTGAAGCTCTGAATCAATTCAATAGAAATATTCACTGACAACTGATCTCTGGGAAGGAACAACTTCTGCATAGTACTAGTCCCCATCCTTGGTCAACACCTACTCTTGTTTATATTCCTCTAGATCAATGATTCTCAACCTATGGGTCAAGACCTCTTTAAGGATCCAATGACTCTTTCACAGGGGTCACCTAAAAACATCAGGAAACAAATATTTATATTATGATCATTATATTATGTAATTTTACAGTAGTAAAACTTTATAGTAGTAAAATTATAATTATAAAGTAGCGACAAAAGTAATTCTATGGTTATGAGGTCTCACAACCATGAGAGACTATATTAAAGGGTGCATCATTAGAAATGCTAAGTACCACTGCTTAGGCACTGTGTTGCTGTGATATATCTATCACCTACTTTTCTGATTCACCCTCAGCTCCCCAGTCAATTGCTATAATGAGGTGTGAGACATCTCCTAGTTGAGACCCTTCCAGAATTATGCCATTTGGTAATTCCTCGCTGAAATCACCTATGTGGATGGGAGTACATCATCCTTTGAAGAAGTAAAAAGAAAAGTTGGTACTTAGGAAAAGAAACAAGTAGCTCCAAAAGTGGAATTGATGGAATAAATACCAGCATGCAAGATGAAAGTAAATATCAACCAATAAACCAGGTGTGATGGTTGTCTTTGTTAAGGTTTCATTGCTATGAAGAGATACCATGCATGACCAAGGCAACTCTTAGAAAGAGACACATTTAATTGGGATTGGCTAACAGTTTCAGAGGGTTAGTCCATCATCATCACTGTGAGAAGCATGGCAGCGTCCAGGCAGACATGGCACTGAAGGAGCCAAACTTCTACATCTTGATCCACATCAGCAGAAGAGGACTGCATGTCTCATTGAGCATAGCCTGAGCTATGTAATTTCAAAACCTGCCTCCACAGTGACACACTTCTTCCAACAAGGCCATACCTACTCCAACAGACCACACCTCCTAGTGCCACTTGCTGTGACCAAGCATCCAAACACATGAGTCTATGCAGGCCATACTATTCAAACCACTACAATGATATACATTTGTAATCTCAGTACTCAGAAGAGTGAAGCAAGAGTTTTAAAACTAAAGTAATAAAGAAATTTTATAACTAAAAAAAAAAAAACAAAAAACAAAAAAAACCATCCTAAGTAAGCATAATCCCACTGATGCAGGGATAGTTCAACATACCAAAATCCACCAATGTAGTCCACCATATAAACAAACCAAAAGAAAAAACACATGATCATCACATTAGATGCTGAAAAGAGCCTTTAACAAAATCCAAAACCCTTTTGTGATAATGTCTTGGAGAGATCAGGAATACAATGTGCATACTTAAACACATTATTTTAAAAGTCAATATATAGCAAGTCAATAGCCAACATCAAATGAATTGGAAAGACACTTAAAGAAGTTCCACTAAAATAAGGGACAAGACAAAGCTGTACACCCTATATAACTATTCAATATAGTACTTATATATTACTTAGAGATCAACGGGATACAAACTGGAAAGGAAGAAGTCATAGTATCTCTATTCCTAGATGATATGAAAGTATACATAAGTGACACCAAAATTTGTACCTGGGAATGCGTACAGCTGAAAAATATATTTAACAAAGTAACTGGACACAAAATTAACTCAAAAAAATTAGGAGACCTCTTATACAAACAATAAACAGGCTGAGAAAGTAATTTGGAAAACAACACCCTATACAACAGCAGCAAATATTATTAAATATCTCAGTGTAATTCTAACCAAGCAAGTGAAAGATCCATATGACAAGAACTTCAAGTCTTTGAAAATAACAGAAGTTGGAAAGCTCTGTTTTGCTCATGTATTGGTAGCATTAACATAGAATGACCACCTTACCAAAAACAATCTGCAGATCAACACAATTCCCATCAAAATTCCAACACAATTCTTTATAGACTTTGAAAGAATAATTCTCAACTTCATATGGAAGAAAAAAACTCAGGATGGCTAAAACAATTCTGTACCAAAAAAAAAAGAAAAAGAAAAAGAACTTCTGGAGGTATTTCCATCCCTGATTTCAAGCTGTACTACAAAGCAATAGTAATAAAAAGCACCTGATATTGGCACAAAAACAGACAAGTTGATGAATGGAATCAAATTGAAGACATAAAAGTAAAATGACACACCTTTGGGCACTTGATCTTTGACAAAAAACCCAAAACTATATAATGGAAAAAAGAAAGCATCTTCAACAAATGGTACTGGACTCACTGGGTGTACATGTAGAAGAGTGCAAATAGATCCATATCTATCACCTTGCACAAAACTCAAGCGCAAGTAGATCAAAACTTCAACATACACTAAATCTATTATAAGAAAAAATGAACTCACTAGCACAGGAGACAGCTTCCTGAACAGAACACCAATAGTGCTTTACTATTAATAGAACACCAATTGTGAGTAACAATTAATAAGTGGAACCTCATGAAACTGAAATGCTTTTCTAAGACAAAGGAAACAGTTAATAGGACAAAACAACAGCCTATAGAATGGGAAAAGCTCTTTATAAACCCCACAACTGACAGAGGGGAAATAGCTAAAACATATAAAGAACTCAAGAAACTAGACATTAACAAACCAAATAATTCAATTTAATAATGGGTTACAGATCTAAACAGGGAATTTTCGATGCCCCCCCCAAAAAAACTTAAAGAAATGTTCAAATCTTTAGCTATGAGGAAAATGCAAATCAAAACAACTATGAGATTCCATCTTACACTTGTCAGAATAGCTAAGATCAATAACACAAGTGGCAAATCCTGCTGGTGAGGGTGTGAAGCAAGAGGAACACTGCTCCGTTGCTGGTGGAAGTGCAAACTTGTACAGTCACTTTGAAAAGCAATTTCACAGAAAACTCAAGACCCAGCTGTACCACTCCTGGGCATATACCCAAAAGACTCCCCCTTCTACCGCTAGGACACTTGATCAAGATGTTCCTAGCAGCCTTGTTCATAATGATCAGAAACTGGAACAACATATATGTCTCTCCACCAAAAACTGGATAAAGAAAATGTGGTACATATACACAATGGAGTATCACTCAGCTGTTTAAAATAAATAAAATTTGCAGACAAATGGAAAGACTGTGAAAAAAAATCATCTTGAGTGAAATAACCCAGAACTAAAAAGAAAAACATGGTTATGTGCTCAGTTTTAAGTGGACATTAGCTGTAAAGTAAATGATAATCATGCTACAATTCACAGACCCAGAGATGCTAAATTAAAAGGAGGGTTCAATGAGGGCCAGTGTAAGTGCAGCTCTGGAAGACAGGGGGTCCTCCAAACTGTCACCGCTTTGAAATGAAAGGCATCCTGGCAGTTTGAAGCCAAGAAATACCACAAAGTCACACTGTACAACAAACCTCACACAAGAGATTTATTGGGAGGAAAAAAACACAAGACAGTGGTTGCCCCTGCTTGGGGGAGAAATAGTATAGAACAGAGCAGAAGACAGGGTTTATGTAGCGTTTCTAGGGGGCGGAGCTTCCTAGGATGGAGATTCCCAGGGTGGGGATTGGTGAGATTTCAAGTTCAGAACTTGGCCTGAGTCCAGAGACTGGTGGAATTTCAAGTCCTGAGACTGGGCTTTTTACTCTGTAGAGCAGGGATGGATCCAGCTCTGGTTTTTACAGTTAGTGTTCTGTGATGAACCCTGCAGTTGGGGGTCCTCAGGGGAGAGGCTGGCAATTCTGTGCCTTAAGGGGACCAGGAACCAAGGACTGGATAGCCCAGAAACATAAGATAGAACCAAATACAACTGACAAAGAAGTCAATGAAATTATTCCTAACAATAATCTGCTATGCTCGTAGACAGAAACCCAACATAACTGTCATCAGAGATGCCTCATTCAGCAATTGATGGAAACAGGTACAGAGACCCACAGCCAAACATTAGATGGAACTTATAAAATCCCTCAGAAGAGGGGGGAGGAAGATTTGTAGGAGCCAGAGGGATCAAGAACACAACATGAAAATCCATGGAATCATCTAACCTGGGTTCATAGGGGCATAAAGAGACTGAACTGACAATCAGAAACTGCATGGGCCTAGGTCCTCTACAGGTATTTTATGGTTATGTAGCTTGGTGTTCTTATGTAACTCCTAACAGCGGGAGTGGGTGGTATCTCTGACTCTTTTGCCTGTTCTTGGGACTCTTTTCCTCCTACTAGGTTGCCTAATTCAGGCTTATATGAGGGCAGGTGCCTAGTCTTATTGCAACTTGATACACCATGTTTGGAGGAGGCCTGCAATTTTCTGAAAGAAAATGGAGGAGGAGTGGATCTGGGAGAGAGAGGATATAAGTGGAAACAGACTGAGAGGAAAGGACCAAGGGTAAACTGTAGTCAGTGTGTAATATATGAGAGAAAAATAGATAGGTGATAGGTAGGTAGATAGATAGATAGATAGATAGATAGATAGATAGATAGATAGATAGATACATACATACATACATACATACATACATACATACATACATAGACAGACAGACAGACCAGAAGAGAAAGTAAACAATTACCAAGGCTGGCAAGATGATTCAGCCTGTAATTTCAGTTGATACACAAACCTGAGACCAGCATTGAATCCCAAGAACCCACGTAAAGGAAGAAGAAAAACAACTCTACAAAGTTGTTCTCTGATACACATGTAATCCGTGACATGTACACACACAAACACACAAACACCACACACTTTATATATACACAATAAATAATTTTTATGTGAAAGCAAATTACAAACTATGCTATTCCAAATGCTGAATATGATTTCCTGTAACAAACATAATCCCATTATTGAAGTTAAACATATGCCATAAAGATGGTTCAGCCAGCTTAGCAAGTAAAGGTGCCTGCTGCTAATCCCAAAGACCCTCACTAAATCCTCAAGTTCCACTGACTGGAGGAGAGAACTGACTTCTACAGCTTACCCTCTGACATCCACAAATGCACTGTGGCACTTCCATGTCCAAAGACATGGGTACAAACACACCAACACACCAATATATCAATCAATAAATGTAAAATTAAAAAGAAATAGAATATATCATGCCACGGACTGACCCAGCCAGGGTCCCACAACCACGGGGAATCAGAGGTTCAGATATCAGGAAGGCACAGGTTAGTCGAATTTGACAAACAGATGTGCACACCAGAGAGTGTGGGAATCTGCTCCGAAGTCAAGCTAACACTTATATAGTGATTACATAAAGAAGCACCTTGAAGTTGACATACTTCCTGGAACATTCAGACTTTTACCAACAATACAAAGTTTACATTTTAACTGAAAGGGAAACCTGATATAAAGCAGTGACTACAAAAAATCTTAGCCTAAAAGCTTTTAATCAAAGCAAATACAAAACTTTAAACTCATGGCTATTTACGAAGTTTCATCACTACTAATTAGTGAGGAGAAGGCCAGGGGCTGTCATTGCCCTCCGAGCCAAGTCGGCTAAAGATTTACAACCCTCCCTAGGAAAAGCACTGAAAGGAATTCCTCCTGTTTGTCTTGCTAAGGATTTACAATCTTCCTTTAGAGATAGGATGCTTGAGCTAAAACTCATAGTATAATATAAAACCTTCTGACCTCCTATGTTTGCCTATCTTCTTTCTGCCTCATCATAAACACCTGTGTTTTGGTAATGGTTTTATAGTAGTTTTACTGCAGTGGGAATATCCAGAGCATTTATCTTGACAGATCCTGATTAAATATTTTCTTTAGAAAGACCTAAAACTCTTGCTCCTTTATTACCTACAATGTTTGGTTTTTCACAAGCAACTCCTGATACTGAATCTGATTTTAGTACCTCTCCTAAAATTTTATTTTCCTTTCACTCTTTTTTGCTAAAGCTTTTAGTAATCTATCAGAAATATGTTTCCTTGAATAGTTAATTGTGCTGTTTCAAGAATCATAGAGAAACAGCAAAAAAGCTCATCAATCCAACCCTGCAATCGAGAAAGTGTGGGACTCTCAGAATATGTCTTTTGGCTTATGTGGCCAGGGGGAACACATTGCCAGTGACCTCCAGGGAGCCTATTCCCAAGGGAAATGTATCTCCCATCTAGTAGCGCAATCTATTGATATGCTACACTGCCGACGCTGGAGAAGGTGTAGCAATATCAGTAATAATTCCAGTGCAATGCTCTTTCAGCTTGTAGTTATTTAACATTCACTTTCAATAGTTTGACCTTTTCTTAGAAAAAAAAGAATATAATGAAAGTTCATACTCTGTAATTGATTGATAATTCTTTTTTCATACTAGCTTTATTGAGACATAATTCACATAGTGTACAGTTCATCCATTTACAAAATGCAATTTTCTAGATGTGGGAGCACAGCTAGATCCAAGCATTCAGGAGGCTGAAGCAGGAGGATTGTTACAAGTTTGAAGCCAGCCTGGATGATGTTCCTGTCCCAAATAAATAAATAAAAGAAGACACTTACCGATCTTTAGTATATTTGTGTTCTCTTACAACCCATTAATAAATAATTTTTAATTAAACATTCATGGGTGGTGATATGAGCACATCAGTGCAAGTGCACACAGAGGCCAGAGGTGATGGATTCCCTAGAGATAGAATTACAGGTGGCCAGGAAGTTGACAGGCATATTGGATATGACAGAAGATGAAATGCTTATGTCAACAGTAGCCAAGTGGCTGAGGAAAAAAATACATGGGGTAATAGAGCTGGGAAGAAACTCTGATTAGAAGGATGGTGCTGAGGTTCCCAGACATGTTCACCAGGTAGTTGCATAGGATAGTTGAAGGAATCTGGTAATGGAATTTTGCCTCCTGGCCTTGGCAGATAAGTGTCTAATCTAAAGTTCAGTTTCTCAAAAACTTACCTTGGCAGCTTCTCCAGTGGGGTGCTCTGCTCCTGAGAACTAGATAACAAACTTCATGCAACCTTGGAACCAGATAGCAAACTTTGTGTAACGTTGAGTGAATCCTCAGGTGAAGCAGATGAGCTGTTATCATGAGAAGTTTGCTTGTGGTTTTTTGCTTTAAAAGAGCTGCTTCACTGCCTAATAAACGAGTCTTGATCAGAAACCTGTCTTGACTCCCTTCTTCGCATCTCTGCCCCATTTCCACTCCCTCTTTCAGGTAGACCCTGCTTGACTTGCCTGCGAGATGGGCCAGATAGTGGTGAAGAGGATGACTCTAAGGACTAGGTCATCTCTTAATCCCAATAAATTGAATTTTGTCACTGCAGTGTGATTCCCAACTTCCAGGAAAGCTATGGAATAGTGTAGCTACTGCCAGAACAAAACTATGATGGAGACAGTATGGGAAGGGGTTATAAATGTGCGGCTGCAATTTCATTAACACATAGATAGCAGTTATTACAAAAACATGTCATCCAAAACATACAACATTGGATGCTCATGTGTACTGATCCTTTCCTTTTAAATGCACTTTTAATTTACATTTATGTATATAATAAAAACATCTATGGATTTAAAACTAAATATGTTAGTGTGAAAGAAAGAATTATTGCTTCACATGGGTTCTGGCAACCAAACTGACATCCTTTAGAGAAGTTGTAAGTATTCTGAAACACTGAGCTATCTCTGCAGACCCAACAAGTAAATTTCAGAACTTCATCTGAACACAAAAAATTATTGTACCCTTTAGTCTTCATCCTCACCTCTAAATTCTCTTCCCATAAGCTCAAGAAAGCACTAGTCTAATGTCTCTATGTGTTTGCTTCTTGAAGTTATTTCATTAAATGGAGTATTATAATATTATTTTCTTTGTATTCCATAACTCAGTATAAAATTCTCAGAACTTAGCCATATATTAAACACTATCCTAACTCTTCTTGAATTTCTTTTTTATTGGTAGACAATGTCCTCCTGATTGCATAAGCAATATCAAACATTCACTAATTGTTAAACATATAAATACTTTCAACTTTTAGTATATAAATAATGCTTTTATGAAGATTCATTTACAGTCTCTACAGACATGATTTATTTTTTGGGGGAATAGATCTAAGACTGAAATTGATAAATTATGTGGTAAGTTGGTAAAGGAACTGTTAATGAAAGGTTCAAAGAATAATAATGCTACCCACAAAACAAAAAAGACAGATCAATAATATGCCTGTCAATTTCCCACACCCTCAGCAACCCTTGTCATCATTCTTTTGACACACTGACATTTATATTTGTGTCTCTGTATGTGGGGGTTGTGCTGTGGTTAGCAAGCAGAGGTTAGAAACAAATTAGTGATGTCACTTCTCGCTTCCTACCATGTGGATCCTGGGTATCAAACTCAAGTTGTCAAGCATGTTTGCCCATTAAGCCATTATTCAAGCTTCCTTTGTCAACCTTTCTTAATTGCGATAACTTCAGCAATATATATGGAGAGAACAGTGAACGACCATCTATATGCCTACTCTACACCCAACAGACATTACTGGTTGGTTCTACGTATTACAATTTAATCATTTTTCTCTTTATTTTTATTTTTCCATTTGTTTATTAATTTATTCTTTTTACACCATGATCCCAGCCCCCTCCCTCTTTTCTTACCAGTCCCCGACTCATGCACCCTCTCCTCATGTCCATGCAAATCAAAACGAATCTGAGATTCCATCTTACACTCATCAGAATGGCTAAGATCAAATATTCAAGCAACAGCACATGATGACAAGGATGTGGAGTAAAAGGAACACTTCTCCATTGCCGATGCAAACTTCTCACTTTAATTTTGATCCATCTCTTAAATACCTTTGGACCCACAAAGAAACAGTGAGCCAAAACCATGCAGTTACACTGGGAAACTAGATTAGACTAGGTCATAATCATTTGGATGTGTGCCTGCCATGACACTTTCTCTGGAACATTTCTCGCTGCCTGTCCTGCTGGGCCTGGTGGCCTTGCCTTAGCCAAGCAAATGTGTTCTTCTCAGGTTTCATCAAGATGATGTAGCACTTGGGGATGAAGATGCCACCCAGAAGCCCAGCAGTGGAGGCCAGGATAGAGAAGATCTCTACAGCCACAGTGGACTTTCCCCGGGCACTGTGGTACAGGGGCAGGAAGGCCATCCAGACACTACAGAAGAGCAGCATGCTGAAGGTGAGGAACTTAGTCTCATTGAAGACATCTGGCAGGCCCCTGGCCAGAAAAGCCACAGAGAAGGTACCTCCTGCCAGGAAACCCAAGTAGCCCAGCATACAGAAGAAGGTGGCACCAGAACCCTCCTGGCACTGGATGACAATGTGTTGGGGCTCTGAGACCATATCCCTGTCTGGGAATGGGGG
>NW_026589816.1:0-19304 GCF_907164565.1 Psammomys obesus | reverse complement strand
TGTTCTTCGGTGCTATGCACAGCGTGTCCTATGTGTACTTGAAATGTCGTGATTAGTTTGATCTCCAAGATGGCGGCGAGCAGAGGGCACCGTTTTGGAGAGGCAGAAGACATGAATCTCCGGAATTGGTGAGTGGAGAGTCAATCGAAGCAGAATTTGGACTTTTGGGCTTTCTAAAGGAGAGGGGCCACCACAGAAGCATGGAGTGCTAGTGGATTTAGATCGGGCTCGGACTTCTCCGGGAAGGAAATAGGGCGCTTCCCTTGTCCGGGCCTCCCGAGGGGAAACCAGCACACATCACCAGGCAGCTGAGCGCAAAGGGGTCTGCTGTAACCACCCGTTGAACACCCATCCCTCCTTGGACACACGTCCCACCCGGCCCCACTGAGGATGCTCAGGGCCCTCCGGACCCGCGGAGTGTCCCCTCCCTTATCCCGCTGACGTGATCCCGAGCTAGACCTCAGCAGGAAGTGCAGTGGAGCTCACATCCCAAGTGGCCAGAGCGCAATAATCCCGGAAACCTCCTCACAAGAGGAGCGCAGGCCCAATCACAGAGCTCCAACTACTGAACGCTAACCACAGAGACTCAGATCCACAATACAATTCTTCCTGGTTACCAAAGCCGCAAAGCTCAGTGTCTGGGACCCAAGACGGTTGGAGGCAGGGAGGCAGGGCTCCAGACCCCGCAGCTGCAGTGGAGAGCAGTAAAGACCTGCTGAACGCCACCACTCAGAGAACACACGCCACCTAGGGCCCTCTCGCAGAACTCTTGACCCGCGGAACACACCCCCCACTACCACCACCACCAGGCTCTGCAGGAGTGCACGCACCACCGAAACTCCACCCCGCCAGAGCGTACGCCCAATACAGTGCTAGCCACAGAGACTCAGATCCACAGTGCAACCCTTCCCAGGCCCCAAGTCTGCAAGTGGCAGCACAGAATACACAGGTCTGCCCAGCCAGTGATTGTATGGGCCATCTAACCCCTCAGTGGCAGAAAACCAGCTGAATAGACACCAAAGACCAGCAGACTTGTAAAATCAATACACGCATGCATTCTTCAACAGCGCTTGCAATCCCTTAGCGCTTGCGATCCCTTAGCGCCTGCGATCCCTTAGCGCCTGCAACAACTTCAGTGCCTGCAGGGCACCCCTCTCACACACTGAAGGCCTCTTCATTCACCAACACCCTGTTCCTTAGGACACACCCACAAGCACATGCTCAAACACACGCTACCCCGCATTTGTCCTTCTGCGCCTGCGAACTTTCCTTCTACAGGTATAGCTGAATAACCAACGCACACACTGAAACCACTAGACCTCACCCATTTTCCTGAAGAATTCTCTAGATACCAGAGAAAAACCAGTCAGACCTGCAGAATCCAGGAACAGACAGTGAACAAACACTACGGATAACCAAATGGCCAGAGGTCGGCGAAAGAACACAACCAACGCAAATCAAGATATCATGGCTTCACCGGCAACCTCCAAAATTATTGGACACTCCAACTCAGCAGAAACACGAGAAAATGATTTTAAAGCTATGATTATCCAGTTAATTGAGGCACATAAAGAGGAAACCAACAAATCTCTCAGAGAAATAGTCATAGAGATTCAAACAGTTAAAGAGGATACAAAAAAATCCCTTAAAGATTTGGCCTCCCAAATAGAAACAAAGAAAAACCAATTGAACGAAGAAGCTCTTAAAGAAACACATGCAAATATAGCCAAACAATTGGAGGCAGAAGCAGAGGCACTAAGAGAGGAAACAAACAAAAAAATAGAGACCATCTTGGAGACACAGGAATCCACACTCAAACAGATAAAGGAAATGTTGCAAGACATGAAAACAGAATTAGAATCAATAAAGAAAACACAAACTGAGAAAACCCTGGAACTGAAAAACTTAGCGAAAATAGAAGGAATCACAAAGGTAAGCATCACTAATAGAATACAAGAGATGGAAGAGAGAATCTCGGGTGCTGAAGATACACTCACAGAAATTGATACTTCTCTCAAAGCAAAAACAAAATCAGAAAAATCCCAAACACAAACCATCCAAGATATCAAGGACGCTATGAAATGGCAAAATCTAAGAATAATAGGAATTGAAGAAGAAGAGGAGTCCAGGCTATGAGGTCCAGAAAATATTTTCAAGAAAATCATAGAAGAAAATTTTCCCAATCTAAAGAAAGAGATGTCCACAAACATACAAGAGGCCTACAGAACACCAAATAGACTAGACCAGAGAAGAAACTCCTCACGCCACATCATAGTCAAAACACTTAATCTACAGAACAAAGAAAAGATACTAAAAGCAGCAAGGGAAAAAGGCCAAGTAACATATAAAGGCAAACCTATCAGAATCACACCGGACTTCTCATCAGAAACTATGAAAGCCAGAAGGGCCTGGGGAGATATCATGCAGGCCCTAAGGGACCACAGATGCCAACCTAAACTACTTTACCCAGCAAAGCTTTCAATCAACATAGATGGAGAAAATAAAATATTCCACGACAAAACTAAATTTAAGCAATATTTGAACAGCAACCCAGCCCAACAGAAGATACTAGAAGGAAAAGTCCAATCCAATGAAAAGAAATACACCCAAGAAAACATAGGTTAAAGATAATTCCCAACAAAAATCAAAAGCAAACAAACAACAATTCACAGTAACATCGCCAACTCCACAATAATAGGAAATAACATTCAATGGTCATTATTATCTATCAACATCAATGGACTCAACTCTCCAATAAAAAGACACAGACTAACAGAATGGGTGTGGAAACAGGAACCAACATTCTGCTGCATCCAAGAAACACACCTATGCAACAAAGATAAACATTACCTCAGAGTAAAAGGATGGAATACAGTTTTTCAAGCAAATGGACCCAAAAAACAAGCAGGAGTGGAGATCCTAATATCTAATAAAATAGATTTTCAACCAAAATTAATCAAAAAAGACATAGAGGGGCACTACATTCTCATCAAAGGAAAAATTCACCAAGAAGACATCACAATCCTAAACATCTATGCCCCAAATACAAGAGCACCTACATTCATAAATAAAACATTATTAAAGCTTAAACCACACATTGATTGCAATACCGTAATAGTGGGTGACTTCAACACCCCACTCTCACCAAGGGACAGATCAACTAGACAGAAACAAAATAGGGAAATAAAAGCACTTACAGAGTCCCTAAATCAAATGGACCTAATAGATGTCTACAGATCTTTCCACCCAAACTCAAAAGAGTATACCTTCTTTTCAGCACCTCATGGAACCTTCTCCAAAATAGACCATATAGTTGGTCACAAAGCAAGCCTCAACAGATACAAAAAGATTGAAATAATCCCTTGTATTCTATCTGACCACCATGGACTTAAGCTGGACCTCAACAACAACAGAAATAACAAACAGCCTACACGCACATGGAAACTGAACAACCTGTTACTCAACGACAGCTGGGTTAAGGAAGAAATAAAGAAAGAAATTAAAGACTTCCTAGAATTCAATGAAAATGAAGGCACAGCATACCCAAATTTATGGGACACATTGAAAGCAGTGCTCAGGGGAAAATTTATAGCACTAAGTGCCTGCAAGAAGAAATTCGTAACAGCACATACAAACAACTTAATGGCCCAACTGAAAAACCTAGAAAAAAAAAGAAGCAGATACACCCAAGAGGAGCAGAAGGCTGGAAATAATCAAACTCAGGGCTGAAATCAATCAATTAGAAACAAATAAAACTATTCAAAGAATCAATGAAACAAAAAGCTGGTTCTTTGAGAAAATCAACAAGATACACAAACCCTTAGCCAAACTAACTAAAAAGCAGAGAGAATCTATCCAAATCAACAAAATCAGAGATGAAAAGGGTGACATAACTACAGACACAGAGGAAATTCAAACAATCATTAGGTCATATTACAAAAGCCTATATGCCACAAAATTTGAAAATCTAAATGAAATGGACAATTTTCTTGATAGAGTCCATCTTCCAACATTAAGTCAAGATCAGGTAGAAAGACTGAACAGCCCTATATCCCCCAAGGAAATTGAAGCAGTCATTCACAGTCTCCCCTCCAAAAAAACCTTGGGCCAGATGGTTTCAGCGCAGAATTCTACCAGACCTTCAAAGAAGTGCTCACACCAATTCTCCTCAAACTATTCCACAAAATAGAAACAGAAGGTACATTACCAAACTCATTCTATGAAGCAACAGTCACCCTGATACCTAAACCACACAAAGACCCAACAAGAAAAGAAAACTTCAGACCTATCTCTCTTATGAACATTGACGCAAAAATACTCAATAAAATACTTGCAAACCGAGTCCAAGAACACATCAAAGATATCATCCACCATGACCAAGTAGGCTTCATCCCAGGCATGCAAGGGTGGTTCAACATACGGAAATCCATCAATGTAATCCACCACATAAACAAACTGAAGGAGAAAAACCACATGATCATCTCTTTAGATGCTGAAAAAGCATTTGACAAAGTCCAACACCCATTCATATTTAAAGTCTTGCAGAGATCAGGAATACAAGGCACATATCTAAACATAGTAAAGGCAATATACAGCAAGCCTATAGCCAACATCAAACTCAATGTAGAGAAACTTAAATCAATCCCACTGAAATCAGGGACAAGACAAGGCTGCCCACTCTCTCCCTACCTCTTCAACATAGTACTTGAAGTCCTAGCCAGAGCAATAAGACAACTAAAGGAGATCAAGGGGATACAAATCAGAAAGGAAGAGGTCAAAGTGTCACTATTCGCAGATGATATGGTAGTATATATGAGCGACCCCAAGAATTCAACCAGAGTACTCCTCCAGTTGATAAACACCTTCAGCAAAGTGGCAGGATACAAAATCAACTCAAAAAAATCAGAAGCCCTCCTGTATACCAAAGACAAAATGGCCGAGAAAGAAATTAGGGAAACAACACCCTTCACAATAGCCACTAACAACATAAAGTACCTTGGGGTGACACTAACCAAGCAAGTGAAAGACCTGTTTGAGAAAAACTTCAAGTCTCTGAAGAAAGAAATTGAAGATCTCAGAAGATGGAAAGATCTCCCGTGCTCATGGATTGGTAGGATTAACATTGTGAAAATGGCCATCCTGCCAAAAGCAATCTACAGATTCAATGCAATTCCCATCAAAATACCGACTCAATTCTTTACAGACCTTGAAAAAAAAGATTCTCAGCTTCATATGGAGAAACAAAAAACCCAGAATCTCCAAAACAACCCTGTACAACAACAGATCATCTGGAGGTATCTCCATTCCTGATCTCAAGTTGTACTACAGAGAAATAGTAATAAAAACTGCATGGTATTGGCATAGAAATAGAAAGGAGGATCAATGGAATAGAATAGAAGACCCAGAAAAAAACCCATGTACCTATGAATACTCAATTTTTGACAAAGCAGCCAAAACCATTCTATGGAAAAAAGATAGCATCTTCAACAGATGGTGCTGGTCTAATTGGATGTCTACATACAGAAAAATGAAAATAGATCCACATTTATCACCCTGCACAAAACTAAAGTCTAAGTGGATCAAAGACCTCAACATAAAACCAGATATGCTAAATCTGTTAGAAGAAAAAGTGGGAAACAGCCTAGAACTCATTGGCACAGGAGACAACTTCCTGAACAGAACTCCAACAGCACAAGCTTTAAGAGCAATAATCAATAAATGGGACCTCATGAAACTGAAAATCTTCTGTAAAGCAAAGGACACCGTCATCAAAACAAAACGACTGCCCACAGATTGGGAAAGAATCTTCACCAACCCTTTATCTGACAGAGGGCTAATATCCAGTATATACAAAGAACTAAAGAAGCTGAAAAGCAACAAACCAAGTAATCCAATTAAAAAATGGGGAACAGAGCTAAACAGAGAATTCTGGACAGAGGAATATCGAATGCCAGAGAAACACTTAAAAAAATGCTCAACATCATTAGCCATCAGGGAAATGCAAATCAAAACGAACCTGAGATTTCACCTTACACCCATCAGAATGGCCAAGATGAAAAACTCAAGTGACAACACATGCTGGAGAGGTTGTGGAGAAAAGGGAACCCTCCTCCATTACTGGTGGGAATGTAAACTGGTACAACCAATTTGGAAATCAATCTGGCGCTTTCTCAGACAACTAGGAATAGTGCTTCCTCAAGACCCAGCTATACCACTGCTAGGCATATACCCAAAATTTGCTCAAGTACACAATAAGGACATTTGCTCAACCATGTTTGTAGCAGCATTATTTGTAATAGCCAGAACCTGGAAACAACCCAGATGTCCATCAGTGGAGGAATGGGTACAGAAATTGTGGTATTTTTACACAATGGAATACTACTCAGCAATCAAAAAAGAGGAAATCATGAAATTTGCAGGCAAATGGTGGGATCTAGAAAAGATCATTCTGAGTGAATTATCCCAGAAGGAGAAAGACAAACATGGAATATACTCGCTTATACAGACCTAAAAGATATGATAAACATAATGAAATCTATACACCTAAAGAAGATAATCAAGAAACCGGACACGGGGTATGATGACCAATCCTCATTTAGAAAGACAAATGGAATATTCATTGAACGTATGACAGGAGTCTACCGCAGAAGGCATCTGAAAGACTCTACCTAGCAGTGTTCCAAGGTAGATACTAAAACTCATAACCAAACCCTCGGCAGAGTGCAGGGGATCATATGAAAGAAAGGGAGTTTGATGTGGAAAGGATAGGAGCTCCACAAGGACCAAACATATCTGGGCACAAGGTCTTTTCTGAGATGGACACTCAACCAAAGGCCATGAGAGGACAAAACCTAGAACCTCTACTCGGATGTGACCCGTGATAGCTCAGTAATCAATTGGTTTCGCATAGTAAGGGGAATAAGGACTATTTCTAACAGGAACTCAATGACTGGATCTTTGACCTCCCCACTTCCCAAGGGAGGAGCAGTACTGTTATGCCACAGAGGAGGACTTTGCAGCTAGTCCTGAAATTACCAGACAAAATGGAGTCATATGAAAGGGGAGAAGGTCCTCCCCTATCAGTGGACTTTGAAAGGGGCAGGGAGGAGATGAGGGAGGGAGGGTGGGACTGGGGAGGGAATGAGGGATACAGAATTAACAAAATGTAACTAATGAGAAAAATAAAATTAAAAAAAAAATAGAAATGTGGTGACTAAGCTGCCAGCATAGGGCACACAGCACAATTCTTGTGAAATTTAGGAACCTTTATTCTGGTGGGCTCTCTTCTTCCATAAAGAAATATTTAAAAGTTCATTTTATCCAATTAAGTGTGTTCTTGCACGTTTACTGTTATCATCTATTTTCTTCTTATGGGAAAAGAACAAAAATGAAAACATTTTTGTGGAGCTGTGATCACTCCTAGGCTCCCAGCCTTCTTTGCCTCAGACACTGATTGGTTCTTACTGTTTTTGTGTTTTCTCTACTCTCTGTTACCCCTAACTTGAAAACACCACAGTTGTTTCTCTGATACAAAAAAAAAAAAAAAAAGATTTCCTGTATATCACATAACCTTTAGTTTCTTAAAATTAAATCAGTCACATTCATAACCATATTTAGTCCCTATTGTCTGAAATCTGTGATCAAACAGGCTCCCTGGTACTCACTATATAACACATCTTAGCCTCAAAGTCACCATCCTCTTGCCTCAGCCTAGTGAGTACTGGGATTGCAGGTGTGCATCACCATTTCCATAAGAACAATGTTCCATTTTTTCCCAACTGTGTGCTTTATGGCTTCCCAAAGGGAAGTTTTTATTTAACTCCAATATACCACAAAGCAAGGCTGGTTTCATATGGATCACTTTTTAAAAATGTACTCACCAAAAGACAATTTAAGCACACTTAAAAAAAAACAGTTATCTAAACTGGGACCATCTGCCTGTCTCCAAATTATCTTTTTACCTTTTATTCTGGAGGAAAAGTTTTTTTTTTAAATCAATTTAAGATAATACCTGTAATTGGTGCATCAGGACGGGATTGCTCTTTTCTCCAAGCTGGTACAAATACAGTGATATCTTTGTGGCCTTTGTCTAAAAACCAATCCACAGCAAGTTGTATTCCTCTGCAGGAGAATTCTTCTTTCTTCCCATGACTTCAGAAACATTAGAGAACAAGAGACAAAACGGTTAATAATAGACAGCAAAAAGAAACACTTCACCAGCACCTTTTCTCAGTACTGAGATTAATGACAGATTTTTTCCTTATACATGTTTTTTTGAGACACGGCTGCACTGTCTAGCATAGGCTGGTTTGAAACTCACTGTCTAGAGGCTGGCCACCACCTTGTGGTGATCCTCCTGCCATATGTTCTCAAGTGCTGATATTAAAGAGTACCAACATGATTTCTGGCTAACATTTTCTTTCTTGATGATGCCAAATATATATATATATATATTCCAAGTGCAGATGATCAAACTTAGGACCTCCACAAGCTTGCTACTATTAAGTCATACCTCTATGCTAAAGAATCCAATTGCAAAGAGAAATCTGTATTGCTTTTGTTTTATCGTTGTGTTATTATACACTTCATTCAATGTCAAGGGTATTTCATAACAACTCACAATTTACAGCAGAGATGAAAACTACTGTTAGTTTCATTTCCTCCTTTCTGTTTCTCTTTCCACCTTTGCTCAAAGATTTGGATATTCAGAACAGATTGAAAAAGATGGGTACTTTTCAGAGATTTATATAAAGTTCACATAGAAGTAGTTAATGAGAAACTTCAACACATGCACACACTCGTGCTTGCAGACCCACACGTGTGCCTATGCACACCATGTCAAATTCATGGCCTTATGAATGTTAGAGGTTTCTCCTATGTGCCATACTTCTAGCCATTAAGCACATATATTAGGCTTAAATGACACTGGCAGTCAAAACGACAAATAAAAATGCTCTTCTATGTTGAAAATCTCCTCCAAAGTCAAGCATTTATTTTATCATCAGAACACGATGCAATAAGTTGAAAAACAATCTATTTCTACAAACATTGTGCAAAATTATATGCAAATTAAAATTATTTGCAAATGTGCAAAATTAAAAACTCAGGAAATCGGTGGCAGAAGCCAGCCAGGCTGCCTGCCCTTCCTCATGAGGCAGGCTTCATTAAAATGAGCAAATATATGATGGAGGGTTGGGAAAGACAGAAGAACAAAGCAGTAAGTATGCTGTGGAGAAAGGCGGAACTAGAGACAGGATTAGGCAGATACAAGAGTGAGAGGGGCCTGAGGTCAACAGGGTAGCATGCCTCTGCCCAGTATGGTCAGCCAGGCCACATACAACAGCCCTGGTCTTTTGCAGTTGCAGACTCAGCCCCTGTGTGTACCACCCAGCCGCAGATTGTCCTGCTTCTGGGTAATAATGGAGGCCTGAGATGAGGAATGGTTCACTTCCTGGATTGGACCTCCTCAAAGGACCACTGTGATCTGTGATGCTACTAGAGACCATGTTGCTGTTTGTATTCCATCCTGCTGACCATGACTGGTCCTTATACTGCTGGAAGCCAGCAGAAGGGGAGTTAGTATGACTTGGAAAGGACAGGAGCTCCACAAGGACCAAATATATCTGGGCACAGGGGTCTTTTATGAGACTGACACTCCACCAAAGACCGTGTATGGATATAGCCTAGAACCTTTGCTCGGGTGAAGCCCGTGGTAGCTCAGTATCCAATTGGTTCCCCACAGTAATGGTGACGGGGACTATTTCTGACAGGAACTCAATGGCTGGCTCTTTGACCTCCCCACCCCCCAAGGGAGGAGCAGTTCTCCTAGGCCACAGAGGAGGACTCTGCAGCCAGTCCCGATGATACCTGACAAAACAGAGTCATATGAAAGGGGAGGAGGTCCTCCCCAATCAGTGGACTTGGAAAGGGGCAGGGAGGAAATGAGTGAGGGAGGGTGGGATTGGGAGGGAATAAGGGAACGGGATACACCTGGGATACAGAGTTAATAAAATGTAACTAATAATAAAGAATTAAAATTTAAAAAGAAAAGAAAAAAAAACCAAACTTTTCCTTTCCCAGCAGCTACTAAGTATTAATAGCTCCTTATCTAGGGGTGGGAATTAGTGAATTAGTGACTTGTCAGTGTGAGAAATTTGTCAGGCTTGAACTTGCATAGACCCTGTGCATATTGTCTCAAGTGCTGTGAATTCATATGTTCCACTTCCCTGATGTGTCCAGAAAATGGTTTTCTTGTAGACAACTACATCCTATAGCTTTTACATCCATTCTGCCATGAATTCTGAGCTTTAGTGGTGTGGGAGGAGTATGATACAGAGGTCTCGGTTAGGGCTGATCATTCCACAGTCTCTCATTCTCTGCACTTTGGTCAGTTGTGTTTCTCTGTGTTAATCACCATCTACTGAGAAGAAAAGCTTCTCTGATGAAGTTTTCCAAATTTTCATATGAAAACAGAAAATACTGAGGACATCCCAAATAATCCTGATGATAAAAACTGGATGGAGGTTACATATGTCTATGCATAACTATATATAAATTTAAGCTGCTGAGTCTGTTTTTGTTGTTTGTGTGTCCATGGTTTCAAGGCTGATTACTCTTCATTCAACAGCCAATAAGAGAGTTCATTTCTGGGAGAGGCTAGTTCTCCTTTGTCCATCAGTTAATAGCTGCTAGTAGTTATTTGTTCAGAGACGAGGAACCTCAAAAATCTCCCCCTTCCATGTTAGCATATCTGCTGATATTGCTACTGTTCTGGTCTTGTTAATGCAGCCATTTGTAGGAGACAATGTTTTCCAGTAGACTTCTGGTCTTCTGGCTCTCAGAGTCTTTCTGCCTCCTCTTCTGTGGCGTTGCCTGAGCCATAGACTCAGGATCTGTGAGATAGGTGTATCTGTTGGGGCTGGAGTCCCCAGGATCCATTAATCTTTACATTGTACTGCCACTTTGTTAGAACAGCATAACTACTTACCACATTTTAAATCTTATCCTTAAACCCTCAGTTAACTGGAACTTCCATTCCTCATCAAATATTCTTTCTTTTCGAGCAAATGGAGACCATCACAAAAAGCCACAACTGAGCACAATGCAGGGCTTTTTAAAAATATTATTTCTGTATTTATTGTTGAGATTATGATTATCTCTTGCCATCTACTTTTTATGGGTGTTATTTTTAAATTTTTAATTAATTTTTCCCTCATGTATTACATCCCAACCATAGTTTCCCTTCCTTCATCTCCTCCCAGTCCCTCCACCCCAGCTGTCCCCCATTCACTGCTCCTCCCATTTCTCTTCAGAAAAGGGCAAGCCTCTAATAGATATCAATCAAACATGGCATATCAAGTTGCAGTAAGACTAGGCACTTTTACTTATATTAAGACTGGCAAGGCATCCCAGTGAGAGGAAAAGGTTCCCATAAGCCGGCAAAGAAGCCCATGTTCCCACTGTTAGGAGTCCCACAAAAAGAACAAGATACACAACCATAATATGTGTCAAGAGGGCCTAGGTCAGACCCATGCAGGTTCGTTGGTTGTTGGTTCAGTCTCTGTGAGCCCCTGTGAGCCCTGGTTTAGTTGATTCTGTGGATTTTCTTGTGGTGTCCTTGACCTCTCTAGCTCTTACAATCTTTCCCCCTTCCTTCAGCACAACTCCTGGAGGAGTCCACCTAATGTTGGGCTGTGGGTCTCTACATCTGTTTCCAATAGTTGGTAGATGAAGCCTCTCTGATGACAACTGGTCTAGGCACCAATCCATGAGTATTGCAGAATGTAATTAGGAATAATTTCACTGACTGTTTTTTTATTTATTTCTTTTCTTTTCTTTTTTCTGGTTGTTTTGGTTCTAACCTATGTCTCTTGGCTATCCAGCCTCTGATTCTTAGCTCTCCAGGCTGTGTCAGGGGTAGGCTTCCTCTAGTCATTGGTTGGCCACTCCCACAATTTCCGCACTTCTTTTACCCCAATACATCTTGTAGACAGCACAAATTTTAGGTCATAAGTTTTGTGGCTGGGTCAGTGTCTCAATCCCTTAACTGGAAGTCTTGCTTGGTTACAGGAGATGGACAGTCGGGCTCCATATCCTCCATTGCTAGGAGTTTTGGCTAGGGTCACTCTCTTATGCCTAGGATTCTTAGGA
Organism: Psammomys obesus; assembly: GCF_907164565.1. Taxonomy (NCBI): domain Eukaryota; kingdom Metazoa; phylum Chordata; class Mammalia; order Rodentia; family Muridae; genus Psammomys; species Psammomys obesus. Next base: position 7,154 of record NW_026589816.1, on the reverse strand, counting down.
GTCTCCATTGTACTAGATTTCTAGCTTGTCTCTGAGATCCTCCACCCACCCAGTTCCGCTTGTGTCTCCCGGTACTCTCTCATCTTCCCCCCCCCCCACCTGATCCTTTCTTTTTCTGTCACTATGTGTCCCCAGTCCACCCATGATATCTATCTTACTTCTGCTTCCCAGGGAGATTCATGAATCCCCCTTCCCTGTTAACTTAGCTTCTCTGGGTCTGTGAACTGTAGCATATTTATTCTTTACTTTCTAGCTAATATCCATTTAGAAGTGAGTCCATACCATGATTGTCTTTCTTGGTTTGGGTTACCTCATCCAGAATGATACTTTTTTCCTAGTTCCATCCATTTGCCTGCACATTTCATGATGTTAATTTTTTTAACAGCTGACTAATACTCCATTGTGTAAGTCAATCACACATTCTTTATTCACTCTTCATTTGAGGGACATATAGGTTATTTCCAGTTTCTGGCTATTATAAAAAAAGCTGCTATGAACATAGTTGAGCAAATGTCCTTGTGTGGTGGAGCATCTTTTGGGTATATGCTTAAGAGTGGTATAACCGGATCCTTAGGTATTCCCAAATTTTCTGAGAAAGTGACAGATGGATTTCCAAAGTGGTTGTACGAGTTTGCACTACCACCAGCAATGGAGGAGGGTTCCCCTTTCTCCACATCCTATCCAGGATGTGCTATCAATAGAGTTTTTGATGTTGGCCATTCTGATGGGTGTAATATTGAATTTTACAGTCATTCTGGTTTATGTTTCCCTGATTAAAAACTGAGCATTTCTTTTTTAAAAGACTTTTTAAATTTGTATTTATTGTTTTATTAATTACAGTTTATTCAGTTTGTATCCAAGCGGTAGCTCCTCCCTAGTCCCCTCCCAATCCTATTCTCCATCCCTCCTCTCCTCCCATGCACCTCCCCACGTCCACTGATAGGGGAGGTCCTCCTCCCCTTCCTGCTATCAGTTCTCATCAAGACAGGGTGCATTGTTTTCTCCTGTGACCTGGTAAGGCTGCACCCCCTTCAGGGGGAGGTGATCAAAGAGCAAGCCACTGAGTGCTTCTAGTACAATAGAGATTCCTTCATTGATAATTCTCTGTTTAGCTCAGTACTGCATTTTTGAATTGGGTTATTTGGCTGGTGGTATTTAATTTCTTGAGTTCTTTATATATCTTGGATATTATCCCTCATTAGATGTAGGGTAGGTGAAGAGACTTTTCCCAATCTGTAGGCTGTCTTTTTGTCCTATTGATGGTGTTCTTTGCCTTGCAGAAGTTTTTCATGTATTTCTGTGGATGTTATTTGGTATGATTTTTACAGGGTCTTCAGCTACATCATTAATGCATCAATTTTAGGTCTCTCAAAAATTTTCATTGTGGCACTCCTGGGTATAAATTTACTTCTTTACTTCTTAGAATTCCCTTCATTGTGTTCCATTGATTTTGTTGTATTTTACTTTTCATTCAGTTCTATAAATTTATTTTTTTCTTGATTGCATCCTTGATTCTATTATCATTCAGTAGTGTACTATTTAGTTTCCATGAATTTGTGTACTTGCTATAGTTTCTATTGCAGTTTCTATCCAGCTTTATTTAGGTTGTAATCAGATACAATGATGGATATGATTTCAAAATTCCCATATTTCTTGATTTTGTTTTGTGTTGGAGAAAGCTTCATGTCCTGCTGAGAGTTATATAGATTCTTTGGTATTTGGACATAATATTCTATAAATAATCTGCTAGGTTATCTCCATGCATAGTCCTTGGTTGGAATAGCAGTCTCAGAAAAGACCCCTGTGTTCAGATTTTTTTTTTTTGGTTCTGTTGCTCTCCTTATGGAGTTCCTGTCCTCTCCAGATCTTACTCTTTCCCACTTCTTTCCTAAGATTCCCTGAACTCTGCCCAAAGGTTGCCCATAAGTCTCAGTATCTACATTGATAGTCTGCAAGTCAGAGCTTTTCAGAGGTCCTCTGTGTCAGGCTCCTGACTTGTTCCCTCTTTTCTCCTTCTGATGTCCAGCCTCTTTGCCTTTCTGGATAGGAATTGAGCATTTTAGCTAGAATCCTCCCTCTTGATTAGTTTCTTTAGGTGTACAGATTTTAGTAGGTTTATCCTCTATTATATGTCTACATGAATGAGTATATACCGTGTGCATCTTTCTGCTTCTGGGATAGCTCACTCAGGATGATCTTTTCCAGATCCCACCATTTACCTGCAAATTTCATAATTTCCTTGTTTTTTATTGCTGAGTAATATTCCATTGTGTAGATATACCACAATTTGTATATCCATTCCTCCACTAAGGGTATTTGGGCTGTTTCCAGCTTCTGGCTATTACAAATAAGGCTGCTACAAACATGGTTGAGCAAATGTCCTTATTGTGTACTTGAGAATCTTTTGGATATATGCCTAGGAGTGGTATAGCTGGATCTTGAGGAAGCTCTATTCCTAGTAGTCTGAGAAAATGCCAGATGCTATTCCAACCAAGGGCTATACATGGAGATAACCTAAGACCCCTGCATAGATGTAGCTCATGGCAGTTCAGTATCCAAATGGGTTCCATTGTAATAGGAACAGGGACTGTCTCTGACATGAACTGATTGGCCTGCTCTTTAATTATCTCCCCCTGAGGGGGAAGCAGGATTACCAGGCCACAGAAGAAGACAATGCAGCCACTCCTGATGAGTCCTAATCGACTAGGATCAGAAGGAAGGAAAAGAAGTCCTCCCCTTTCAGTGGACTTGGGGAGGGGCATGCAGGCAGAGGGTGGAGGAAGGGAGGGATTGGGACGGGAGGAGGGAGGGAACCACGGGGGGGGGGTGATACAAAGTAAGTAAAGTGTAACTAATAAAGAAAAATTAAAATTAAAAAATCTATTTTCAATTAAAAAGAAAAAAATGGTAGTCCAAAATAAATAAATAAATAATGCAATAAATGCAAATCAACATATTGAAAAAAATAATCTGTTAGGTCCATTTCATTTACAATGTCATTTTATTCCCATATTTCTCTGTTTAGTTTATTTCTAGAGGACCATATCTTACTTAGTTCAAATTTTTGTTATGAGATAAACAGTCATTGCCCAAAGCAACTTGGGTGTAAAGGGTTTATTTCAGCTTACAATTTATAAAGTTCATAATTCAGGGGAGTTAAGGAAGGAAATCAAGGTAGGAACTTGGAGGCAGGAACTAAAAAGTTGAGTCCATGAAGGAATTCTGCTTACTGCCTTTCTCTTCTTGGCTTACTTGCTCAGCACCCAGAATCACCAATCCAGGGATATCACTGGCCACAGTGAGCTGACCCACATCAAGCATCAATTAAAAAAATGGCTCACAAACTTTTCCTGGTGGGAGCACTTTCTTAATTGAAGTTACTTCTTCCAAAATGACTCTTGCTCGTGTCAATTTGACAAGAAACTGGACAGCCCACTTGTCTATAACTGTGTCTTAATTAGGGTTTCTATTGCTGTTATGAAACACCATAACCAAAAAGCACTTTGGGTAGGAAATGGTTTATTCAGCTTACAAATCCACATTGCTGTTCATCACCAAAGAAAGTCAGAAGAGGAACTCAAACCAAGCAGGAACCTGGGCTCTGGAGCTGATATAGAGGCCATGGAGGGGTGCTGCTTACTGGGTTGCTCAACCTGCTTTTTAAAATTAATCAGTCAATCAATTAATTAACTTTACATCCCGGTCCTAGTACCATTCCTCCTCACCTCGCAGTCCTACCCTACCTCCCTCAACCTGCTTCCTTAAAGAACTCAGTACTACCAACTCTGAGATGCCAACCTCACAATAGGCTGGGCTTTCACCCATTGATCACTAATTGAGAAGATGTGCAAGTAGTTCTTGTAGCAGGATATGTAGTCCTTTGGGTACTCAATACTTTTTTCCTGTAGGAATTTTAGAGCATTATTAGGTCTTATGATCATTTGCAATTTTGTCAAGGGTGAGAGATATGAACCGTCTTCTACATGATGATGTATAATTTTCCAGCACCATTTGTTGTAGATGTCTTGCTGAAGATGTCATTTCTTCCATGTATATTCTTGGTATATTTGTAAAAAAAAAAAGTGGCCATAATTGAATAGCCTTATATCTGGGTCTTACATTCCATCATTCTGTTCCATTGATCTACACATCTGGTTTTGTGCCATTCCCATGCTGTTTTTATTACTATGGTCCTGTAGTATAACTTGAAATCAGTTATGCTGATAACTCCAGCAGTATCATCTTTTTTCAGGGTTGCTTTGGATATCTAGGGTCTTTTATGATTCTAAGTGAATGTACTGGTTAGCTGTATGTCAGCTTGACACAGTCATCTGAAAGGAGGGAAACCCAATTCAGAAAATATCTCTATAATATCTGGCTTGAGACAAGTCTATAGGGCTTTTTTAAAAAAAAATAGTGATTGATGTGAAATGTTCCAGTGTATTGTGGGTTGAACCGCCCTTAGGCTAGTGGTCTTGGGTTCTGTAAAAGAGCAGGCTGAGCAAGCCATGAGTAGCAAGCCAGTAAACAAGGTCCCTTCATCGCCTCTGCATCATCTCCTGTTTCAGGTTCCTGCCCTGTTTCAGTTCCTGTCCTGGCTTCCTTGGATGACAATCTCTTTCCTCTCCAACTTGCTTTTTTTTTTAACACAGAAACAGGAAGCCTTACTGGACAATACCTTTTAAGACATTTTTTTTTCTATTTCTGTGAGGAATGGCACTGGTATTTTGAATATTATTCCATTGGCTCTGTAGGTTATTTTGGTAGGATGGCCATTTTCTCAATATTAATCTTATAAATCCATGAGGATGGGTGGTCTTTCCCCTTCCAGTGTCTTCCTTAACATTTTAAAATTTTCACCGTATAGATCTGTATGAATTGCTTTTCTATTGCTGTGAGAAAACACTATGACTAAGGTAATTTATATAGGGAAGGGTCTGTTTAGATTTATTATTCCAGATAGCTAACAGTCTATCACAATCATAGAGAGGAAGCCTGGCTGCACAGAGACATTGACACTGAAGCAGCAAGCTGAGAGCTCCTATTCTTTTTTTCATATTTTTTATTGACTTACTCTGAATTTCACATCATGAACCCCAATCTCACTCATTTTTCCAGCCCTATCATATCCACCCTCCAACCTTGTAATTTTTGCCCCCAACATAATTAAAAAATAAAACACTTCTAGCCACGGAAGTTGCAGTGCAGCACAGAGTATAGCTTTTATCCAAAGAGCTTTATGTGAAAATCATCATTGCAGTGAGTCATTGGTTTGGTTCAAGGTCTCTGGCTTCTGCTACATCATTAATACTGGACCCTCATCCAATCTCCTCTCAAATATACTGCTGTTGCACTGTGTCATGGAGAGTCTCACAGTTTTGGTTTTGCACCACCTGCCCCTTCATCTGCTCCAGCATCACATAGGTGGGGAAGGATGTTGGGGTGGACCAGCTCAAAGCCCTGGAATCTGGGTCTGAGTGGTAGCTGAGTCGATCAGCCCACCCAGATCTCCTTCACCAAAGCCACTGGGGCCAGTTCTCCTGCACTGCCCAGGTAAGGGGTGGGGCCAGCTCTTTCAAATCCATGTTACTGCTGGTGTTACCATGGGTTGGCCAGTGAGGGATAAGGCCAGCTCATTAAGGCCCTCAGATATCAACATGCCTCACATAGCAACTCAGGCCTCTCACATCAGGCTGTTCCTTATCACTGTAGGATCTCCAGTTCCGCCTCTCTTCATAGTACACAAACCACTTGCTCCCATCTTCCACCACATACTTGTTCATAGTAGTAGTGCTACCATAGCTGTCTTCCACCCAGCCCACATGGGCTCCTTTCTTTTTTTTTAATATTCAAATCTTGGTTCATTAAAATACGTCATATGTATGATTCTGTACATAAACTACCTTTTATATGTGATTGTATTTTAGTAAATAACCCGGTAAACTAAACTTGTTAATTCGGCAAATTTTCATATTGTTCATGGAAAAACTAAAATTTAAAATAATAATAACAATGATAATGGTAACGGCTTTGAATCTTTCATTAGAACAATTAATGTGAATTTTAAAATATTAATTAATTTATTACATATACATTCATTTTGTATCCTCACTGCAGCCCCCTCCCTAGTCTATTCTCAGTCCCACCCGACCTTCCTCTTCTCTGCCTATGCCTTTCCCTAGTCCCCTGATAGGAGAGGACCTCAACGGAGGAGTGGATACAGAAATTGTGGTACATTTACACAATAAAATAATAGTCAGCAATTAAAAACAAATAAATCATGAAATTTCAGGCAAATGGTGGGAACTCAAAAAGATTACCCTCAGTGAGGTAACCCAGAAGCAGAAAGACACATATAGTATGTACTGACTCATAAGTGGATATTAGACATATAATATAGAACAAACATTCTAAAATCTATAGTCTTAAAGAATCTAAACAGGGAAGACCCTAGGGAAGATGCTCAATGCTCTTTCAGAAGGGCAAATCCAATAGATATCATAATCAGGAGAAGACAGGGAACAGGACAGGAGCCTACCACAGAAGGCTTCTGAAAGATTCCACTGATTGAAGCATCAAAACAGAGGCTGAGACTCATAGCCAACTTTGGGCAGACTGCATTGAATTTTATGAAAGAATGGGGATATAGAAGGACCTGGAGGGTACAGGAGCTCCAAAAGGAGACCAACAGGGCCAAAATACTGGGCCTTGGGGTCCCTGCAGAGACTGACACCCCAACCAAGGACCATGGATTCGAGTACCTAACCCTCCTGCTCAGCTGTAGTCCATAGACTCATTCTCCACGTGGGTTCCCTAGTAAGGGGAGCAGGGACTTTCTCTGGCATGAACTCAGTGGCAGCCTCTCTGATCACTCTCCTTGTGGATTGAAGCCAGTCCTGATGAGACCTGATAGCCTAGGGTCAGATAGAAGGGGAGGAGGACCTCCCTTTTCAGTGGACTAGGGGAGAGGTATAGGGTGAGAAAGGGAGGGGGTGGGATTGAGAGGAGATGAGGGAGGGGACCACAGCTGGGAAACAATTGAATAAATTGTAATGAATAATAATAATTAATAAAATACAATGAAAGAAAAATTCTTCAGAGTCCAGAAAAGCCCTATTAAGAAAATTTTCTCCCCTCTTACAGGCAGAACGTTG
>NW_026589815.1:0-15969 GCF_907164565.1 Psammomys obesus | reverse complement strand
TATGTTTGCATGTGTGGGGTCATATATGTGGAAGTTGAACTGTGTGTATACATGTGAGTGCACTAAATTGGTGCTGGGAATCTTGCTTGCTGGCTCTCTTCTTCGCTGAGGCAGAAGCTCTCACCGTCTACACCCAGAGCCCTTCCATGGAGCAAGTCCTGCCACTTCACCTTGAGGAATCCCCCGGGTTTTGAATGTTTTATTGAGTAACTGATTGACTGATGAGTGAGTGAGTGAGTGAGCGATTGTAGCTCAAATTCACCAATGGAAAAGCTGCACCATGCTCAGTGTTTGTTTGTTTGTTTGTTTGTTTGTTTGACATGCTTTTTTATATAGTTTTAGAGGCTGGATCCAACACTGGAAACTGTGACTACTCAGCCTCAAAAGAAGAAGGAAGGCAAGCAGTTGCCTGCAGGAAAGGGCGCCCCTTCTCACAACAGCTTGCCCATTACTAAAAGAAAAGTATTGGTCAATTATTAAGGAGCCTGCCCACATGTTTCCAAATACTCACTCTAGACCTGATCCCCTTACTGCTATGTTGGCAACTGAGTTTCAGCATGAGTTTCAGAGGTGACTAAAGACATGCCAGCTGTAGCCACAAATAAGGCTCATTGTTACCGAAGATATCTGGAAGACTACACAAAATAAACCTGGGATTGCCAGGCCTGTGGACAGGGAACAGTTCTAAGTCCTGAAACATGAACTCTATGTCATTCTTAGACCGTCCCATCAGACCCATAGTCTCAGGACTTACAGAAGGAGGTTGTCAGAGCAGCAATGATGGGGAACAGTGGGATCTTTCTGAAGCAGACATCTGCTCCACTGTCTGCAGTCTCCCCATGACCCCACGACATCCTACAGGGAGAGACCCCTAAATGACAGATGGGAAAGCTGAGCTCAGTGCAGATCCTGGATCAGCCCAGAGAGATATGTCCGTGACTGACCCTTTATTCTTAGCACCAAGAGCAGGTCTGGCAAAGAGGCTGATAAGTGTCTGAGGATGAATGAATGTGGACAGCATTATAATTAGTCACATGATGACTTGAACTGGAATCTTCTACTCTAAAGCTCGCATTCTTTGCACTGCACTGCTCAGCATATGCCGGTACCCATAGCCTGTGTATTGTACAGCTTAGACAGATGCCTAAAGTCATCCAGATGTTGAAGGATCAAATGAGGGAACGGAGGAAAGAAGGGAAGATTGAATGAACAAACAACTGTAATATGTACAGCCCTGCTCAGTCTCTCTCTCTTTTATTTAGGAGCCATTCCAGAAACATTTGACAAGCGAGAAAGAAAACGTCTTTACTCCACACAGTCCTTGACAAGGAAGAATTTGTTCCAAAATTTCACACAGCTACTACTCCTACAAAATTCTTGCCCAAGAGTCTGGGAGACCTTGGTCAGGAAAAGCAGGCATCAGTATGGACCAGAGGAGAAAGGACGTCTGATTGAGATGCAAGACTTATTTGCCCCAAGCCCGGGTACCCAGGAAGAGCCTCAGCTCGTCATATTGTATGGGGCTGCTGGGACTGGGAAGTCAACACTGGCGAGGCATGTGAGCAGAGCCTGGAGGCGAGGCCAGCTCTACAGGGACCGTTTCCAGCAAGTCTTCTTCTTCAGCTGCAGGGAGCTGGCCCAGTGCCAGCAGCTGAGTCTGGCAGAGCTCATAGCACAGGGCCAGACTCTGCTCACAGCTCCCATCAGGCAGATCCTGGCTCAGCCTGAGAAGCTGCTCTTCATCCTGGATGGCATAGATGAGCCAGCATGGGTCTTGGAGGGGCAGGATCCTGAGCTGTGTCTGCACTGGAGTCAGACACAGCCAGTGCACACGCTCCTGGGCAGTTTGCTGGGAAAATCTGTCCTCCCGGGGGCTTCCTTCCTGCTCACAGCTCGGACCACAGCTCTCCAGAGGCTCATTCCTTCCTTGAGGCGGCCGCGTTGGGTGGAAGTCCTGGGCTTCTCTGAGTCAGGACGGAAGGAATATTTCAACAAATATTTTCTTGAGGAAAGAAAAGCAATCGAAGCTTTTCATTTAGTTGAATCAGACCCAGTGCTCTCGACCCTGTGTCAGGTCCCCTGGGTGAGCTGGCTGGTCTGCACTTGCCTGTCACAGCAGATGGAGCAGGGAGGACATCTCTTCCTGGCCTCACAGACCACCACCACTCTCTGCCTGAAATACCTTTCCCAGACAATCCAAGGTCAGCACCTGGAGAACCAGCTCAGGGCTCTCTGCTCAGTGGCTGCTGAGGGGATTTGCAGAAGAAGGACCTTGTTCAGTGCAATTGACCTCCATAAGCAAGGATTAGTTAAGGCTGACATTGGCAATTTCCTGAAGATCAGTGTCCTTCAACAGCAGCCCGGCTCTCTGAGCTGCAGCTTTGCCCACTTGTGTCTCCAGGAGTTCTTTGCAGCGATGGCCTGTATCTTCAGGGATACTTTGGAAAGATGTGGTAATATAGAAAAGGACAGAATTATGGAAAATCTGAGACGAAGGTACAAGAGTCATGAGCTGTGTGAGGCACCCATTATACAGTTCTTATTTGGACTCTCGAGTGAAGAAGGACTGAGAGAAATGGAGAGGATCTTTGCCTGCAGGCTGCCCTGGAAGCCAAAGTTGACACTTGTGTCTGACATCCTCGGGAAAACCCTACCCCATCAACTGTATTCTCTGGGTTTGTTCCACTGTCTGTTTGAGCATCGGGAGGAGAAACTCCTGAAAAGGGTGATGCATGATCTTGAAGAAGGAACTGCTCAAGTCCTAATGGGGGTGAAGGAACCAGTATTTCAGCCAAATATTGTATATCTGGTGGTGAGGTCAGAGGTGGAGCTCATGGTGGTCACTTTCTGCATTAGGTTCTGCTGCTGTGTGAGAAGCCTTCAGCTCCATGAGGGTGAACCGAGGACACAAGCACTGCCAGTTCCCAGGATGGTTCTGTGAGTATCCAGACACAGCCCTCTCTCCAGCTTCCCCATGGATCCCTCAAGCCCACATGCTCTAAACACAGGAAGCACGCTTAGCTGGTTCCAAGAAATCAGGGTAGAGGTCATCAGTGACATCAGCTGCTGAATCTGACCACCCTTCTCTGTCTGCCTCTGTGTGCCTGACCATGGGGTGGGCTGTGAAGTTCTGTCTCTCTGTGCCTCGGTGGGACACCCACCTTCTCTCATTCAAATCATTTTCACAAGGTTCCAGCACCCCATAGTTACTGATCCTCTCCCTTAACACGCTTTCTCTCTGAGAAACTGCTCATTCACCTACCGCAGGCACCAACTCCTATTCTCATGACAGTGACCTTGGCCCTGAGGGTTTCCACCATCAATCACCTCAGAGTTCCTCAGTTTTCCCTACCCAGATGATTTCCTGTATGTGCCACTGAAGGCAGTCTGGCCCTGGAATTCACCCTAATGGCTCCCCAACTCCTACCCAATCTTAGCAGCAAGGTAGAGTTCTCCTTCCAGGGGTCCCTCCCACTGTGCTGTAACGGTCACTCAGTACCAAGATGGGGGTCTCTCTCCTCTACGGATGATTCCTTCCATTAGTATTCGTTAGGCACTCATTTATGGCAGGCCTTATTACAGGAAAACTACCAACCAATTACAGGAGAAAATATAGTTGCAGCCTTTAGTTCCTCAAGATGGTAGAGAAGATGGACAACAACTCTAATCACACATGGTGTGACACATGAAATGATCACGCAAACACCAGGCGCCAGGGAAGGAAGGGTCACTCATCTGGAGAAGAGTGGAGTACACTCAGAGGAACAGATTTTGAGACTTCTGTTTTTACACATTGAAGCTTTTCCAGATAAGATGAGCTGGACTTCCTGCATAAGCTTGAAATTTCATCCTTCATTCAGGAGGCTAAACCAGGGAGATTCCTTGAGTTCAGGACTTACACAGCAATCTGGGCAATTCTGCCAAAGCCCACCTAAAACATAAAAAAGTAATGGAGTAGCTGTTAGAGAACAAGGGTATGAGGAGAGGAGGGGAAACTGATCAAAGGGGGAACCTGATCAAGCTGTCTTATGCACAGTCAGTAAATTGTCTCACTGACTCTCCTTTTATATAATTGAGAAAAACTAATTTAAAACACGCTTGTAGAAAAGTGGTGACATATCATTTATCAAATCAATAAAAATTACTTCCCACCAGAATTCCATTTCTCATTAAGGCTTGGGGAAGTGAGCTTGGTCATACGTGCCTGATACCACAAAATTAGAAGATTGAGGGAAGACAATCAGAAGTTCCAGGCCAGCCTGGCTCCATAGAGTGACACTGTCTCAAAGCATCATGGGCTAAGGATGTTATTCATTCATAGAGAGATTGCCTAGTGTTAAATTTCTATTGGTGTTACAAAAGGTCATGGCCAGGGAAACTTTTTAGTTTATGTGGGCCAGGAAGCAACCTGGAGGCAGAAGCAAGTGGATCTTTGAGTTTGAGGCCAGCCTGATCTACAGAGCAAGTTCCAGCACATCCAAGGCTATGTAGAGAAACCCTGTATAAAAAAAAATTGTTTGGGCTTATGGTTGCAGAGGGATCAGGGTCCATCTGACAAAGGGAAAGGATGGTGACTGGAGCAGCAGGTGAGAGCTCATATCTTGAACCATAAACAGGAAGTAGAGAGGATCCTGGGAATGCTCAAAGCTTTCAAATCTTAAAGCCTGCCCCCAATGACATCTTTCCTCCAACAAAGGCACACCTCCTAGGGCTCCCCCAAAAAGGACCATGAGTTGAACAAACCATTCAAATGACCCTGACTCTGGGGGAATCTCATTCAATACATCACATCTAGTGAGCACAGGACCCTAGATTTTGTACACAGCGTCATTTCGAGAATTGGATATTCTCTAAATCTCCAATTCAGAGATACCTATTAATCTTTTTTTCTACATACTTTTTACAGTGAGCCACACTTTATCTATTATCTTATACACCCATTTATTTTCTAAATGGATTAAGACTGTTCTGCAGTTATTAAGAATCTAGTTACAATACAGGTCTGAATAACATTATGATAATCCCAAGGGAGAATACCTTGGCCAGTTGGACCATTTGTTTTTCCTGTTCTTGGCCAATTACAGTTGTTACTAAGTATCTACGTTTATAAACAAGTAACCCTGGAAGGATCTTGATACAGATCTTGCAAGTAGAAGTGGTCTAATGTCACCTTCAGAAGAATTCTAAATAGGTACAAAGAAGCCAAATGGGTCAAAAGAAACCAGGAACACCAAGCCTGCATGGAAAGGACAGACCCTTGGGAAAATGTGAGGCTTCAGCTACTAGTGAGAAGAATAAGTTGAGAGAAAAATCAGCCAGACAAAGCAGGGAGATAAGTAGACCATTGCACACAAGGAAAACAGTTCAGAGGTGGAGTTGGCCAAAGCCAAGGGAAGGGAAAGAACCAGTCCAGAAAATTATGCTTTCAAAGATACTGAATGAGAATTTTTTCTGTGTCTGGCTAATGATGGCACCTCAAGCATTTTGAATAATAAATCCTGAAATTCCATGCTCTGTCAATGTAATTACTAACCATGAATCAGAACTGCCATCCTTTGGGGGCTGGAAAAGTGGTTCACGTTTAAGACCACTTGATGCTCTGGCAGAGAATGTGGATTTGTTCCCAGCACCCACAGCAGATGGCTCACACCACCTTGAACTACAGTCGCTGCGACCCCAGGCCCTGCTTCTAACCTCTGCAGCTCCTACATCTGTGTAGCGCATGCACAGACAAGCAGGCATGCAATCGTACACATAAAGTAAAATACAAATAAAGCTTTTAAAAGAAAACAGCATCATTTGAGCTTTAATATTTGGTTTTCTTAACATTTCTTTGATTCTGTAAAATTGGAATAAAACATCCTATACTTTTTGTTTCAGTCAAAGAGGGTGACAATCTGTGTTTTGAGAGTTTGGGTTTTTTTCCAAGTTTATTGTTTTGTTTTGTTTGTAGTAAAGGGGACCCAATGTTGCACAGGCCAGGCACGGAGCTGCTCACAGTCACTTGGGGTTTTAGTTTAGAATGGCCTAGCCTCCCCAATCGCCTGCCTTTTGTGCTCATTTGCTGGCATTAAAGGAATATACTACCATTCTATGCTGATTCTCTCTCTCTTTTTCCTATCAGATCCAGATGGACTCCTATTACTGACGCCAGCTGGAAGATTCTCTTCTTCAATCTTAAATTCACTAGAAACCTGGAGGAGCTGGACCTCAGTGGAAATGCCCTGAGGCACTCTGCAGTGAAGCATCTTTGTAGAACCCTGAGACACCCTGGTTGCAAACTAAAGACCTTGTGGTGAGTCCGGCCTGGGTCCCCCCCAAAGTAGGGATGGATGGCAGGAGACTAAAGGGGGAAGCTGAGTCTGGGGTGAGGACTGGTATTCATCAAATATTCACTGAGCCCTCTTGATTATGCCTGTGACAGATTCCAGACATGCAATGATAAACCAATGAGATTCTGTTTGGGGGATCATGAGACTGACTGGCATTTGTCAAGGGACTCCACTAGCTATTGCTAACAATAGGCCTATAGGACTCCAATGAGACAAAATTCCTGAGGAAGTGGCTAGAAGGAGGGCTGAAGAACACAGAAGCAAAGTAAGGCATGAGGAGAGACAACTTCAGGTCCAGGGAATGGCATCTCCTGAATTTCCTCCTGCCCTCAGCCCTCATAACTAGACTTCTACTCTGTTTCTATGGACTTTTTCCTTATTCAGATTGCACATAATGAGAGAGATCATGTCCTATTCTATGTCTGGTGAGTTACACATCACATGGTTCTCGAGGTAGGCCAGTGAGCTATCCTGGGCCTCATGGAACTCTGCCCTGGGCAGCAGCAATAGAGAAGTGGTCAGCAATGTGTACTCCATGGCCCTGCAGCTCAGCTGTGGGAAGCATGAAGCTATCTACCCAGACAAGAACAGGCAACAAGAGAACTAAGCACTGCCAGCTCAGCATGCCAGGGCTCACAAAGGGAGGCCTGAGATCAGTGAGCCTGGGAGAAGCTGATGGCGAGCATCGACTGAGGTTTTTTTTCCCCAGCCCCAAGCTCCTGGAGTAAAGACTTATGATACTAAAAGTGCTATTTACAAATACCTATGCCACGCAGCCAGGCTCATTCTCTAATTAGCTCAGTTATTCTAGTCTAAGTTCTCCATGTGGCTGGTTACCTGTGCTCAGATACCACACATCTGTCCATTTCCGGCCTAAACTCTAGGCCATAGTTTTTTTAATTGACAGATGATGCATCAGTATAGTACAAGAAGACATTCCCTCAATATTTCCCCTGTTAAGTACAATGAAAACTCTTTTTCTCTCAATAATAAACTATATACAATTGTAACAATTATGAAACAATTATGAAAATTATTAGGTAAGATTTATACTCAAAAATGTCCAGCCCATAAAAATATTTGGCAACTTAGGAAAAAGTATTCTGTTATCTAGCTTATCTTAGTGTGTTCAGATTTCCATACCTAAATTATTTTCTATCATGAGTAGTATTACAAATCCCAAAGCATCTTCTTAGACCTTAAACATCTTCTTAAATCCTAAATAACTTAAGCTTTATTGCAAGACTATAACTATCTAGTCTTCAACTTCAACAGAGACTTGAGAAGGAAATATTACCTAGTAGATATGAAGTTTAGGCAAGCAGCTTATAAAATATAAAAATGACAGAGAGCTGGCTGTCTGGACTGTCCCCCAAAATTTCTCTCTAATGTGGGAACATCACCTTTAGCCTTTTGGACCAGAATAGCTGACAAAACTTTTTTAAAGCAAGACTTATAAGGGACTTGCTTACCCTGTCTTGGCAGAGCTTGACAGTTAATTTTGTGTGCATCCAAGTTTTGCCCATTTGGGACCACATACTCTCTGCAGCTGAAGCAAAGGGCATTTTCTTTGTCCAGTGGCTAGTTTGTCACATTTGAAGCCATCTCCTAACAGAGGGTCTTCAATACTTGTTATATTCTTGGAGGTAGGCTGAGGGTAGGGCCAAGAGCTTACATGTCTCATTAACAGAAAAGCCCTAAAATAATAAAACACATTTAAATACCATTTTCTGTAGGTCCCTGAGGTTTCTGAAGACCATCTATCTATATATTTTTCAATAGTATATATTCATTATCTGTCTATCTATAATATATCTGGACAAGCAAGCATTGCATGTTTCTAGCTATCTAGTAACTGATCAACTTATTACGTGTATATCTGTAATAAACAAGACTAGTATCTGACATGACTATGAGTTTGATTGACTAACTATTAACTCTTTTAACCATCATAAACAGTTTGTAATAGTATCTCTAAAAGGACTAAAAGTAAACCTGTATTTATAAATGAGTTGTATAGGTACAATACCTTATAAAATAGTTGAAATATATATACATATGTCTTTCAAAAGTAACTTAAAATTTTATCAATATATAATGATATATATCATGTATCAAAAATGACCTTAATCCTGTATCAATACACAAATTTATACCAATGTTAGATTATTGCTTATAAAGTGTTCTTTGGTTCAAGAGCAGATTCTATAATTTACCCTTTTCTCCTATTATTCCTGTATGATATTCCTATAGTCTCCCCTTTTTTCTTCTCAACCACTTTCTACTTACCGAAGAAAAATGGATAGAGAAAAGAAAAAAGAAAGATCCCTGAGTCTAATTTTATATACCTTGGTTTTTCCTTGATCAAGATTGGTTAATAACTTGTAACCAACCCCCTTTAAGAACAAGCATCCATTACTGAATAGAACAACCAAAACGTATTGACCCAACTTTAAAGGAACGTGACATCACAATATTAATATTACTTCCTGCTGATTGGGGGTGTAGTATCCCTTTTGGGGGGACCAAAAGAATTGGGAAAATGGTTGAGTCTTAAGAAAACCAGTTGTTGATGAGAATGTGGAGCAAGGGGGTCACCCCTCCATTGCTGGTTGGAGTGTAAACTTGTACAACCACTTTGGAAATCAATCTGCCACTTTCTCAGAAAATTGGGAGTAGGTCTACCTCAAGATACAACTATGTGACTCCTGGACATATATCCAAAAGATGCTCCACCATACCACAAAGACTGTGTTCATAGCAGCTTTAATAATAACAGCCAGAAACTGGCAACAACCCAGATGTCCCTCAATGAATAATGGATAAAGAAAATTGGATCACTTGCCCCTAGCTGAGCTGCCTTGTCTGGCCTCAGTGGAAGAGGATGTGCTTAGTCCTGATGCAACTTGATGTGTTGGGGTGGGTTGGTACAGGGCAGGGAGGGCTCCCCCTCTCTGAGGAGAAGAGGAGGCAGAAAAGGAGGAAGAGGTTGGGAGGGTGGGACCAAGAGGACAGGATGGAGGGGGCTGTGATTGAGATGCAAAGTAAGTAAGTAAATAAAAGAAACATTAAATTTGTGTTTAAAGTATAGAAAAAAAATCCTTTTCTTTAGAAAGCTATAACATTTGTTATTCAGTCTTTAAATGTTGTGAAAATGCAGATTTAAATGAAGTCCTAGTTGGAACAGTCTGAAAGGCTGCACCAAATGGGTTTGCTGCTTTGATGTTGTCTGAAAAGCAAGTTTTGATGAAGCAGCAGCTGAAGCAGTCTGAAGCTGGATGATGTACGATGCTGGAATAAATGAGTTTCAGCATCTCAGAATCCTGGAGAATGAGTCTTGTCAAGGCCATCTCCATTCTATTGCTGTTTGGTCCTTTTGTCCTGTAAACATGTAAACTCTCACAAGTAATATACATGGGATGTGCAAGGTGCACAGAACAATTAAAGATGATTTCTTAAGAGGGAACAAGTCAGGAGCCTGACACAGAGGACCTCTGAAAAGCTCTGCCCTGCAGACTATCAATGCAGATGCTGAGACTTATGGGCAACCTTTGGGCAGAGTGCAGGGAATCTTAGAAAAGAAGTGGGAAACAGTAAGATCTGGAGAGGACAGGAACTCCACAAGGAGAGCAACAGAACCAAAAAATCTGAGCACAGGGGTCTTTCCTGAGACTGCTATTCCAACCAAGGACTATGCATAGAGATAACCTAAAACGCCTGCACAGATATAGCCCATGGCAGCTCAGTATCCAAGTGGGTTCCATTGTAATAGGAACAGAGACTGTCTCTGACATGAACTGATTGGCCTGCTCTTTGATCACCTCCCCCTGAGGGGGAAGCAGCATTACCAGGCCACAGAATAAGACACTGCAGCCACTCCTGATGAGACCTAATTGACTAGGATCAGAAGGAAGGAAAAGAAGTCCTCCCCTATCAGTGGCCTTGGGGAGGGGCATGCATGCAGAGGGTGGAGGAAAGGAGGGATTGGGACGGAAGGAGGAAGGGAACCACAGGGGGGATACAAAGTGAATAAAGTGTAATTAATAAAGAAAGAAAAAATAGATGATTTCTTGCTTTTTGTATGAGCAACTGAAAGACAACTGTCTTTCTTTAAGCCAGCCTGGCTTGAATAATAATCTGTAATGCCAGTTTGTCTCTATACTAATTTAAAGACTGGCATGATAAGCCTGGAGGATTTTGTAGCCAAAAGGATTTATTATCTTTGTATTGACCTTCTTGTCTCAGCCATTTCAAGAGCTATTCCTATATAGAGGGACCATCATATACATTACCTGTCTTGGTCTTTTTTATTTTCTTCTTCCTGTCTACAGCCATGATCTTTTGGGGAGGAGGTG
This sequence comes from Psammomys obesus, assembly GCF_907164565.1. Lineage (NCBI taxonomy): Eukaryota > Metazoa > Chordata > Mammalia > Rodentia > Muridae > Psammomys > Psammomys obesus. Next base: position 5,282 of record NW_026589815.1, on the reverse strand, counting down.
GTCCCTCCTCTGTGAAATATGATTTTTACCAGATTGGATGGATTCCACAGCTTTTCTTCCCTGTGGGAACAAATTTAAAATCTCCTTCCCAACACAATATAGTACCTTTCTTCCATTTTGGAATCAGGACTTATATAAGCTGATCTAATTCAGCAGACCTTTCTAAAAATCAGTGCCTTTTAACATCTGTACTGCATGTTTCATTGACTTCTAAAAAATTCTTTTTTTTATTCTTTATTAATTACACGTTATTCACTTTGTATCCCCCCTGTGGTTCCCTCCCTCCTCCTGTCCCAATCCCTTCCTCCACCATCTGTATGCATGCCCCTCCCCAAGGCCACTGATAGGGGAGGACTTCTTTTCCTTCCTTCTGATCCTAGTCAATTAGGTCTCATCAGGAGTGGCTGCAGTGTCTTATTCTGTGGCCTGGTAATGCTGCTTCCCCCTCAGGGGGAGGTGATCAAAGAGCAGGCCAATCAGTTCATGTCAGAGACAGTCTCTGTTTCTATTAAAATGGAACCCTCTTGGATACTGAGCTGCCATGGGCTACATCTGTGCAGGGGTCTTAGGTTATCTCCATGCATGGTCCTTGGTTGGAGTATCAGTCTCAGGAAAGACACCTGTGCTCAGATTTTTTTGGTTCTGTTGCTCTCCTTGTGGAGTTCCTGTCCTCTCCAGATCTTACTGTTTTCCACTTCTTTCCTAAGATTCCCTGCACTCTGCCCATAAGTCTCAGCATCTGCATTGATAGTCTGCAGGGCAGAGCCTTTCAGAAGTCCTCTGTGTCAGTCTCCTGACTTGTTCTCTCTTTTCTCCTTCTTCTCATGTCCATCTTCTTTGCCTTTCTGTATACGAATTGAGCATTTTAGCAAGACTCCTCCCTCTTTCCCTCTTGATTAGTTTCTTTAGGTGTACAGATTTTAGTAGGTTTATCCTATATTATGTGTCTATATGAGTGAGTATATACCGTATGCATCTTTCTGCTTCTGGGACAGCTCACTCAGGATGATCATTTTTATATCCCACCCCCCAAAAAAAATTCAAAGTCAACAAAACACCATTTAATCTATCCCTAGGATATTCCTTACCCCCCTTCCATTCTATGAGAACATCTTTTAATTTCTTCTTAGATCTCACCACAATTGCTTGACCTATAGGATTGTAAGTGACTTCTGAAACATTTCTATGCCATAATATCCAGACTTTTGTTGTATTCCAATGGATACATATGCTGAAGCACCATCAGTCACAATTTGCAAAGGCAGCTCCAAGGCAATCACCATTTCTAACAAATATGTAACCTCAGAATCACCCTCCCCAGAATTCAAGGCAAAAGCCCATTGGAATTCTGAATATGTAACAATAAGTAAAATCTGGATTTTTAATTCAATATATTGTATCTCTACAGATTGCCATCCTAATTCCTCAAACCTTTGTGTACTTTTTCACCTGGAGCTATTTTTTCTAATCTCTGTTCTATGGTTTCAACGTAGCAATCCATTTCTCATTCTCCTTTTTCAAGTCTGTTTTACTTTGATCTTTCTTTAAAATATATATAGAACTATGGTTATTACTGAATATATTGTTGTTGTTATTTGTAAGTTGACAATCAACAAAACTGTCCAAATGCCCTCTTTAACAGTGTTTTCCATCTTTTAATATGAAAGTATTTATTTCATTTTTTAAAATCTCTCTAAGTATCTCATGGAAACTTTATTTTATTTTAATTCTTATTCTTTTCTTTTTATTTAAACTGTATTTTTGATTGTGTTCAGTTTGTTTACTTATTTATTTAAGCATTAGCATCTATGTACCTTTGAAATCATTTTTACCTGATTTTCTTTCCATCTCCTTTCTTTGGAGATTTATTTGCTATATGTATTTATTTCTCCCTCTTTTACCACCTTTTAAGTTAATATCTTTTTCTGTATTTAACTTTATCTTAACTCTTCCCCATCTATACGTGGATTATTTCTTTCATTTTATTTAATTATGTCTATAAGGATTGTATTTTATTAAATTCAAACCATTTGTATCTATCTATGATGTTTCACATAAAATCTGCTCCCTCTCTGGCATTAAAGCACTACTTTATACATTTTTTTAATTTTTTATTAATTACACTTTATTCATTTTGTATCCCCCCATAAGCCCCACACTTCATGTAGACATCCAATTGGACCAGCACCATTTGTTGAAGATGCTATCTTTTTTCCATTGTATGGTTTTGGCGTCTTTGTCAAAGATCAGGTGTCCATAAGTGTGTGGGTTTATTTCTGGGTCCTCTGTTCGGTTCCATTGATCCACCATTCTGTTTCTATGCCAGTACCATGCAGTTTTTAAAATTAAGACTCATAAGACTCAAAGTGTTATTTATAAATGCCTATGCCATACAGCTAGGATCATTCTCTGATTAGCTCATGACTTAATTAACCCATTAATTCTACTCTAAGTTCTGCCATGTGGCTTGTGGGCTTCGATCTTCCAAAAACCTACTTTATTTAGGGTTCTTAAACATCTTTACCTCTCTTCCAACTCCTGCCCCTAGTTAAAAGAGAAAGCAAGTTAGTAGGGACAGGAGATGCAGACCTCTCTAGCTACTTCTTTCTGGTTAGGGTTGTTGGTTCTTTAGGGCAATACCAATCTCAATCATCAGGATTCCAGAAGTCCAGTCAAACAGCAAACAGCAAATGGTACCAGCAAACCTTAAACATTCTCTGGAGCCTATCTCTCTAAGAATGTTGTTGATGATTATTAATATGTAATATTGATTTACCTTTTAGTTAAATAGTGGCTATTCCTAAACCAGCTGTATACCCAAATCACCACACAGAGAGTAGGATTTATTTAATTAACCTAGAGCACAATGCTGGGCAATGATTACTCCACCCTAAAACTCCAAGCATGCATACCTTCCTCCCATTCAGATTTCCCACATTATACTTGCTTTTTAGTCACATCTTAGGTCTGATTCATCTCTCCTGGTGTTTCCTGGCCCTCTCCTCTCAGATCTCTCTTCTCAGATTCCTCCTCCCATTCACTTTTTCTCCTCCCCTCCAGACCAGGATGTCCTACCTTATTCTCTCCATTGCTCACCACTGGCTCATTGTTTTTATTGGCAATACAGACAACAAATGGTGGCATGTTTACACAAACTTGACACAGGTGATGCTTAGAATAAGTATCAAAATGCAAAGTCTGGATTGAAACCAGATAATGGGGTAGAGAAATCAGCATTTGAATGAACAAGGGTAAATTGTATACATTCCACATTAACATTATACCAACAGAATGTCAAGAAGCCAAGCCAAGCTAAATGATGCAAAGCTTAGCTAAGCAATGAAAAGTAGGCTCTCCATGTCTCTGGAGAGTTCTCAGAGTCCAAACAAGGATGTTTTCCAGCTGACAAGAACCACACCACTCCTACAATATAGTTTCTAGATGGAAAATATCACACACCTCTCACGAGTCTGTTTTCAGTGGTGGATAAAGCATTTCCACATCCCACACTTGGGACCAAAACAAACACAAATTCTCATGACACAACCGATTTTTTAAAGAAACCAAAATTTCCACTACAATAGCTGGTTACCTGTGCTCAGGTACCATGTGTCTGTTCTCCTCACATTGCCTCACTCTCTCCGAGAATTCTTTCTGCCTCCTGGGTGTCCCACCTCCTATTTCTTGCCTAAGCTATAGGTCATGGGTTTGTTTGTTTGTTTGTTGATAAACTGGTGATATATCTATACAATACACAAGATATTCTCTCAAAAATCATCTCCCATGCAGGCTTGTCGACTGTTGCCTCAAATACAAGAATTGCAAAATCCTGGCCTCAGTGCTTGGGGCCTGCTCCAGCCTGGTTGAGCTAGACCTGCAGCTGAATGACCTGGGAAACCATGGTGTGAAGCTGCTGTGTAAGGCACTCAAGAATCCTGCTTGTAACCTCAGCATCCTGAGGTAAGCAAGACCCTGAGATTCCCTTTTGGAGGGAGTAATCTGTGAGGAGGCCCATGACAGTGTTCTGAGGCCTAAAGGAGAAAGAAGACTTGGTTGGGACAACCTGTGGCTAGCAGCCCAGGGAAAGGCAGAGTTGGGAAAGGCTCTGGAACAGAAAGGCATTGGAGTCATGAGGTTTCAGTAAACAGGCCTGAGACAGTCCCCTGTCCCAAAAATTGTGCCATTCCCTCTGCCCTTAGGTTTCATGCAAGGTAGGAAAGTTCCAACCAATAGCCCTGGGGACCCATGTCCTTCTCCAAGAAGCTGCTTCATGCCATCTCTAAGCTTACTCTCCTGTCTGTCCACCTTCCCAGCAGAGTCCCACAGACATTTATTAGAGTAACATTTCCCAGAGTTAGCTGGCCAGTGTCTTTCTGGTGCTCAGAGAACCACAGAGGCCCTAGACCCTTGAACCCAGAGACTTCTGGTTCTCCCAGCTAACAGGAAAAGTCCCATAAGACTGTGCCCAGAAACTTTCCTCCATCAGGCCTCCAACTTCAATTCAATTATTGTTGTTGTTGTTATTTTGGTAATGTGTATGTATGTGTCAGTAGTTCTCAATCTCCTAATATGGTGACACTTAATATGGTTCCTCATGTTTTGGTGACACCAACTAAAAAATTATTTATGTGCTACTTCTGAACTGTGATTTTACTACTGTTATGAATAGTATTGCAAATGTCTGATATTTCCAATGGTCTTAGGTTACTTCTGTAGAAGAGTCATTTGACCCTCAATGAGGTCTCGACTCACAGGTTGAGAACTACTGATACATGCAAAAGCAGATGCCTCCAGAGACCAGAGGAGTCAAAATCCCTTGGGACTGGAGGTACAGGTGGATATGAGCCACCTGATGTGGCTTCAGGGAATTAAAGTCAGGTCCTCTGGAAGAGCAGTATGTGCTCTTAACCACTGAGCCATCTCTCCAGCTCTCTTCTTCACTCCTCAAATGCACAGGAGCAGCTGGGCACTGAAGACTCTTGTTTCCACCCCTCTGGGAGCTGAAACTGGCCCAGCTGCTTGGACTCTTTGTTCTCCAGCCTGCTTTCCTCAGCCATGACTGTTCCTCACAAATGGAAGAGCAAGTCTGCAACTGGCCACTGTTGCAGGTCTGCCTTCCAGACATCTCAGTCACATGTGTAGTCTTAGCTGCATCCTTCCCTCCTGGAGACTGAACAATCTGGACCTCAAAGCCTCCATCACCCTCCCCAGGGAGAGCATCCCACAGAGCAGATGGTGACATTGCACAGCCTCTCACAGAGCAGGAGCCTTTCCCCTCCTGC
>NW_026589814.1:0-5779 GCF_907164565.1 Psammomys obesus | reverse complement strand
CAGGGAACACTGAGGGATAGTCTGAAGGGGTTAGAAGGAAGTGGAGATGGGAGCTGGCCTGAACATCACTTGAACACAACCAAACACATCTGCTTGTGTTTTCTAGGCAGAATAAGTGGGCGCTAAGTAGTGGCAAGAGGGAACTGCAGGCACCCAGCACCAATTCCTCTGGACTCACTGGTGAGGAGACAGTTCTTAACTCGACTCTTGTTCCGCTCCAGGACAAGGAGAGCACATCTAAATCCCCACAAGCCAGGTAACTATGCCCTCTACAGAGGATGTGCCCTCTCTACTACTCTGGCCCCAGGAGGATTGTCCAGGCAGGACTGCAGCTCCAGGGGAGGGAGCAGGTCCCAGGTCCCTCAGGTTCTGTATGGCCCTGGTCCCAGGTGGTTAGGAACAAAGCTCTGGTTGGTGAAGTTTCAAGAGTCCTTTCTCCACAGCACTCCAAGCATAGCCCATATTGGATTCAAACACTACCGCCCTATGATGAACCCCAGCTCTCCTAGCTCTCCATGCCGCTTAGGGACGTGCGTACTGCAGAAATTGGCCCAACGGATCTACCAGTTGACAGACAAAAGTAAAGACGCTGTGGCCCCCCAAAGCAAGATCAGCCCACAAGGCTATGGCCGCCGGCGCCGGCGTTCCTTGCCAGAGGTCCTCCAGTCCCAGACTGTGGTGTCCTCCCAAGAGCAGACACAGGCAACAGCAGCCTCTGGGGACGGGTGGCAGCAATGAACAGTCCAGCGAGTGTCCCATTGGTGTCTGCTTCACACAGGGGCATATTGAGACAAACCTGCAGAGATCTGCCTGGCTGCCACTAGGGGAGGCAGAGGAACCCAAAATCAAGCCAGGCTCACTCCACAAGCTGAGAAGTACAAGTACGGACTGTTACTCTTCAGGGCAGGGGTCTGAGCCACTGCCTTGCCTGCTCATAAATTGGTTTCTCAAAGGGCTTAATAAGCCTCATTACTACTTGAACTTTCCAAAACCCAGTGAGGAAAAGTTCAATGCTTGTTGTATAGCCAGAGGTAACTATCCTACATATTTAAGTTTGTTGCTGCCAAGAGGTGGGCTTTTTTTGTAACTTCAAATACATTGAGATATTATTTGTACGTTATATATTGTATTAAAGGCATTTTAAAGGAAATTATATTGTTACCATCCCCTATTTTAAGATGTGAATGTCTCAGCCAGGTATAACGTTGTTTGGTTCTGTGTGTGCGTGTGTTTGTATATGTGTGTAAGGTGGAGAGCGCCTGATTACTGTTTGTGGAAGAAGAAAAGACATTATACCTCATAATCTATTTACTTAAAATATATGATCTGGGAAAAAATCAAACCAATAAACTGTCTCAATGCTGATTCATTCTCCGTTCATGTATCTAGGGAAGGGTGGTCTTGGTTTGGGTTGGCCTGGGAGTGCTGAGGTCTTACTTCTTGTTTTGGGAAGACAGAACTGCAATGTGGGTGCAAGCCAATATCTCTGTTCATGAGAGGTCAAACCCTCTTGTGCTGATTTCCAAGGTCCCAGAATGCCACTGTGCACTCAGGTGGTTAAGACCCAAGTCCATGCCTGGTGAGTCCAATGGAGCTCTGGCTCTCACGTTTTCCCTTTCAGGATATATAGCTGGATGTTACAGGCTCAGTTCCCACAGGAGCTCCAGCCATGCCTGTGTAGTAAGTGCCATGGTGAAAGATTATCTAAAATATCCCACCCCAAGTCTTCCCTTTTCTCCAACATAATAAGTCAGAAGAAAAGCTGTGGTTTTGGGAAAATCCACGAACTTTGCCATCATCAAAGACTTGAAGATGCGGAGGTTATTTTTGTAAAAAAACAATATTTGTTGTGTATGTGTCTATGTGTGCATGTGTATGTGTACATGGGCTCACATGCAGAGGCTGGAAGACAACTTTTGGCCTCCTACCTTTATGTGGGTTCTAGGGCTCAAAATCAGGTCACCACACTTCGCAAGCCCTTTTCCTTGGTGAGCCAACTCAGCAGCCCTAGGTGTCATTTCTGTCACATGAACTGTACTCCTGTGTTTCTCTGTATGAATGACACAGGTCTTGGAGAATGGCAGAGCACTTTAGTCAATCTATTCTGATGGTGACTTTAGTCAGACAGTTCTAAATATGGTATTGTCACTTAGTGTGAAACTAGTTGACAATTTCCCTCTCTTTCTCATAAGGAGTTCCCGATGACATTTTCTTCCTCTTGATAGGGACAACAGTGCATCTTTCTCATCTTGTCTTGAGACTCATCAAGCTTTCTGTTATGATTTAATTGATGGGAATTTTGAGTCTTTCTCCATTCATCTCAGGACATCAGTTATACCACGGTCCTAGAAAGTATCAGGTCTTTTAAGTGCATCAAAGAGACATAGATGTCCCTGAGCACAAAAAAAAACAAGTTCCATGAGAAATAGAGACTTATGCTTGAGTTATGTTTCTGTCACGAGCTCTGTTGTCCATCTGGGTGCACAAAACGAGTGTCTTGGGTGGGAGTTCACCAGCTTGTGTGGCAGCCAGAACAGGTTGGGTAGGGTGAGCCCCAGTAGTTAGGCCAGACTGGGTCTGCTAGGTTGCACAAAATACTCCCAATTTTATGAGGTTCCTCATTGAACCTAAGCTAAGGCATAACCTAAATGTAAGTAGAGTTTATGTTACAGCTACAGGTATTAAAAAGCTACTCAGGTAAAGTCAACAAAATGTTCGCACATCTCTGGAAAACCTTCTCCTTAGAGCCCAAGTCCTCACTGGGCCCTAGCATCCATAAGTGGATCCCTAGCGCCCACTGCTGTTAGTCACGCGTGGTCCCCGAGAGTGGTGGAAGTAGCGCCAGCAGTTTAGTAAGTTCTCCTACGTGGGAGTCAGCACATAGCCTTAAAGAAAGTGGAAAGAAAGAAAAAAAAAGCGTTTTGCAGATGCTATCCAGGCTCCCCCATCTGCACGCCGGCTTGCTGTGCCAGGACAAAGACTCAGCGCCCTCACGCTGTGCAGGCAGCAGCTGCTGGCCAGAGGCAGGGAGACAGACAGACGGATGTGCAGCTGGAACCGTCTGCCTCAGAGGGCCTGAGACCTTCATTGTTCATTCTCTCCTTCCAGCTCTTTCCCAACTCTTTTTCATGCTCTCCTCATTTCTCTCTAGCCTTCTCTCGCTCTTTCCTTCCTTGCTTTCTGTCACCTCCAGATCCGGTGAGGAGTGCTAGACTCTAAGCTTGAAGGCTCAGAGCACAGGGACTATTAAAAAGGGAGGCTCAGGTGCCTCCGTTTACCTGCCTACTTAGGAGGATGTGGATTGGCTTGCTCAGCCAATCCCCAAAGATCAATTATTGTGCTTTCCTGAAAGTTTTACTGGCGGTTTGGTCACACTGAATTGCTTGTACCTCTAGCTAGTTTAGAATCTCTGGAAGCTATTTAGATTGAAGGATGGAAGTGTCTGAGAATGGCATCACAGAGCTCCAGCTAAGGGACCGGATGTTTTCTCCCTTGCAGAAGAAGTCTATTATACACAATGAAAAGCACTGGGCCTTGGTCTGAGTCCACACACAACCTGATAGAGGAAGCCCCTGCTTCAGAAGAAAGTAGCCTACATAGCATGTAGAATCCCCCCACAAGGCCTCAATTGTTGACCTGTGGCTGTAGGTAGTATCAGCCCCATCCAGTTCCTTGCCCTATTTGATCTTAACAATTTCACGAGGCTCCCAGTGACAGCAGATCTTAAATGCAGCAACAGACCATCCTGGCCCCAAGGACTTCATGCTAAGCAGTCATTCGGAACTGAGTCAAGCACTGAAGAGGCACAAGGCATGTATGCAAAATGAAATTACTAGAAGCTCCAATCCTGTGCAGTGGGTTCCAGATGGTCTGAAGGAGCTACGGAAACTGCAAAGAGCAGAGACCAATTTGGCCTCATTGACAGTGGCCCAAACCACTCACTGTTTACCAAGATTTGTCCCATGGCCACAGAGACCTCCAGTTAAAACCCCACTCTGGCAGAACTTCAGCTTACCAGACAAATCTGCCAAAGACAGGTTGGGCATCAGCTTAAGGGCAGCAGGGAACAAGCATCTAGCCTTTGTCTGAGGGAGTCTTATAACCTCATGGAATTCAAGACAAGTATAAGCACTGTGCTCTGGTTTGGCCTTGAGAGCAACCAGGCAGCTGCTCAGCTCGAGTCTTTCCCATTGCTAAACCTGCGACTTGAGACATTTCTGAGCAGACAGAGACCCTCTTATGACCAGCCTGGTACAGCATTTGGCATTAACTAAAGGTCACCACAAAGCTTTGGGCCCTTCTCTGGAAGCTGTTCAACTGGCTTTCTGGATATATTTTGTTTCTTTCATAAAGTGCTGAAGTTATCAGGATAGGGTCTCCTGATGCCAAGTATACATCATTTATCAATGGTGTTGAGTCATCTGTGAGATGATTTGAGCCTGTCTGCAGTTGAGAAGTAGTCACAGCTTTTATCTATAGCTACTGTGTAATGAACTAGCAAATTTCTTGAAAATTCAGCACTAACAGGTTGTCTAAACAACTATAGGTAGAAAGAAGAGATGGGGTGGTATGGAAACTATTTTTTAGCCCTTGCTTGATGTCAGATATTCTCCTAGCTACTTTTACACACCTTATCCCACTGAGTTCTTACAGTGTCTTATGAAGTCGGTGTTATTATCACTATCAGTAGATAAGGAACCTCAGAGACATAAAATAACTCAGGCAAGGTCACAAAGTGAATAGTAAGTGGCAGAACCTGGATTTGCAACCAAGTGTTGCAGGCTATTTTGATGCTATAAAGACATAAGAAGTAAAATAAGATAATTTTAACCTTTAGATTCTCAGGCCAGATGTCCCCAAATATCCTCTAACTCTGAGGATGGCTTGAGTTAGTGATTTACACCTGGGTTCTGAGAGCTTTCCACAGGGGCCAGTAGGATGAAGAAGGAGAGTCGCTTCAGCAGTGATTTCAATATGTGGAAAAGAAATGAAGTGAATTTTGAATTCTTGGTCTTAGTTTGAAGCACGGATTATAAATAAAGAACAGCCTTTTCCCATTCTGAGCTAAGCCACTGGTTTGCATTGACAAATATTGTAAGAACATACACTGAAAGACATCCAGTGCTGGCTTCTGAGAGAACCTGGCCATGGTGCATAGCACTGCATTGCAATTCTCCAGTTGACTGGAAGAACACATGTGTCTACAAAGCTGCAGACACCGCTTCCACCCTTGAGGTGGTACCTTTTGTTTTGGCATCTGCTGTTCAAGGCAACTTTTGAGAGGAGGTTCTGAATCCAATTCTGAGGAAACTACATGGGCCACCCCTCCTTTTCCCAAATGGAGGAGCAGGAAGCCCTGTAATTCTGAACTCCAGGGAGGATTTTACCAAAGCTGAATCAGGAGACTTTTTCTTCATTTGCATGGAAAGAAGGAAAGGCTAGATAGATATTTGGTGGTCCCACTGGTCTTGTTCCAGAGATATTTTGAAACATTCTGAAAAAAAAAACAATAAAATGATTGTGGGCACACAGGCAGCTGATTGTTATAGGCTATTATATACCTATCTATCAGCAGGAAGTATTTGACTTACTACATAGTATTTGTTCAGCATAGCAAAGACTAACCTTTATTTCCATCCCCAGCCATAATCATTATTAGTATTTTAGTCTATACATTTTAGACACTTTAATACATCATAGACATATACATTATAGACACATAGACAAATACATCTAATACACAGGCACATATTTTTAAGAATGGAATCCTTGAGTGGGT
>NW_026589813.1:0-2518 GCF_907164565.1 Psammomys obesus | reverse complement strand
AAGCAGCAGTTATTCCTAAACCTGCTCTATTCCCAAATCACAACACAGACACTAAGATTTATTTAATTAACCTAGAGCACACTGCTGGGCAATAGTTACTCCATCCTCAATCTCCAAGCCAGCATAATTTTCTAACAATCAGATTTCACCCATTATACTTGCTTTTAGTCATATCTCAGGTCTGATTCATCTCTCCATGTGGTTCCAAGACCTCTCCTGCAGGTTCTCCACCCTCCTTCCTGCTTCTTCTCTCTCCCTTCTGGACCAGTATGTCCCACCCTATCCTCTCCATTGCTCAGCATTGAGGCTGGTTGTTTAATTGACAATATAGAGAACAAATAGTGGCATGTTTACACAAACTTGAGACAGGTGATGCTTAGAATGAGCATCACAATGCCACGTCCAGATTGAAACCAGATAGTGGGGCAGAGAAATCAGCATTTGAATGAAAAAAGGTAAATTGTATACATTCCAAAAATACATTACAGGAACAAAAGTCCTAACCTAGGGATATATTTTCAACAAGATCATAGAAGAAGTTTTCCAACCCAAAGAAAGAGATGCCTCTAAACATACAAGAAGCATACAGAATAGCAAATTGATTGAAAGAGAAAAGAAAAATTTCCAGCTACATAATAATCAAAACAATAAATGTACAGAACAAAGAAAGAGAATTAAAAGCAACAAGGAGGCCAAGTAACACATAAAGGCAAATCTATCAGAATCACACCCAACTTCTCAACAGAGACTCTAAAAGGGAGACAGACCTGGGTACATATGTATTGCAGCCTCTAAGTGACTACAGATGTCAATGCAGACTACAATAGCCAGCAAAACTTTCACCACAGATGGAGAAAAGAAGATATTCAACAACAAAGCTGAATATAAACAATATCTATGTATAATCCCAGTCCTACAGAAGGTAATAGAAGGAAAACAACTGAAGGAGTTTAACTACACCCAAGGAAACACAGAAAATAAATAACCTTACACCAGCAATACCAACATACACAAACACACACACACACACACACACACACACACACACACACACACTTTACTACCACCAACATCAAAATAACAGGAATTAGGAAGCATTGGTCCTTAATATCTCTCAACATCATTGGACTCAATTCCCCGATAAAAAGACACAGGTTAGCAGAATGGATGTCTAAACAGGATCCATCACTTTGTTACATACAAGAAACACACCTCAGCAACAAGATAGACATTGACTCAGAGTAAAGGACCGGAAAAAAAGGTTTTCAAGAAATGGACTCAAGAAACAAGCTGGAGTAGCCATTCTAATATCTAATAATAGATTTTCAACCAAAATTATCCAAAAGAGATTGGGAAGAACACTCATCAAAGAAAAAAATCCACTAAGATGATGTCTCAATTCTGAATATCTATGCCCCAGTTGAAGGAGACCCAAATATTTTTTTTTTTTCTGAGACACGGTTTCTCTGTGTAGCCTTGGCTGTCTTAAACTTGCTTTGTACACCAGGCTGGCCTCTAACTCACAGAGATCCACCTGCCCCTACATCCCACAGTGCTGGAATTACAAGCTTTGGTCATCACTCAAGTGGCTGGGCACCCCATTTGTAAAAGTAACCATACTAAACTTAAATCACAGATTGAACCCCACACATTAATAGTGGGAGATTAAACACCTCTTTTTCAGTAATGGGCAGGCCATCAAGACAAAAACTTAAAGGAGAAATAATGAAACTGGTGTTGTTATGAATCAAATGGACCTAACAGATATCTACAGAATAGTCTATCTGAACATAAAAAAATACATCGTCTTCTCTACACCTCACTGAAGTTTCTCTAAAATTAACCAGTCACAAAACAAGCCTCAACAGCTACAAGAATATTGAAATATCTTCTTGTATCCTGCATCAAGGTTCATAAGGGAAATTGGTCTGAAATTATCTTTCAGTGTTCAGTCTTTGTGTAGTTTACGTATCAGGGTGACTGGCCCAACTTAAGATCTACCCCATGGAATAGAGCCAAACCTTATCACTATTAATGATACTCCACTATACTCGCAGAGAGGAGCCTAGCATAACTCTCTTTTGAGAGGCTTCATCCAGCAGCTGAGTGGAAACAAATGCAGCAACGCACTGCCAAACAATAGGAGGATTCAGGGAATCTTATGAAGGAAGGTCAGGAAGCATTAAATGAGCCAGATGGGTTAAGGACTCCTTCAATTGATTTCTGTCCTTTTTGCCTTTCTGAGTGAGGATTGATCATCTTACCCAGGGTCCTCCTTCTTGTTTGGCTTCTTTAGGTGTAAAGATTTTAGTATGTTTAACCTATATTATATATCTAATATTCACTTATAAGTGAGCATATACCATGTGTGTCTTTCTGCTTCTGGGATACCTCACTCAGGATTTTCTTTTCTGGATCCTACCATTTGCCTGGAAATTTCATGATTTCCTTGTTTTAATTCCTAACTGGTATTCCATTGTGTAAATGTAGCACAATTTCTGAATCCATTCCTCTGTTT
>NW_026589812.1:0-1655 GCF_907164565.1 Psammomys obesus | reverse complement strand
TATAGTATATGTAGGGAGCACAGAAACCCAAGGACACTAGGCTCAGAAAATCTCAACTCTTCACTTCAAAGACTAGGGATCAACGAAATGACACAAATGAACACCTCTTTAGGAAGATGGCATCTGAAATTACAGGCCTGTAATCCACCCTGGAAACATTTATGAGGGAGACAATCTGTTTTCAGCAAGCCTAGGGCTACAAAGTAATGAAAGAACAAGAAAGAAAGAATAAAGGAAAGGAAACGAAAAGAAAAATGAAAGAAGAAAGGAAGTAATGAAGGAAAGAATAGGAGAAAGCAAACAAGCAGAGGAGGACACGATAAGAGAAAGAATACAGGAATGATATTATTCTGAGACTAAACATACGTGACAAGTCCTGCTTCTAAACAATCATCTTCAGCCTTTGAAATGTGGGTAGAGTTGGGTGAATAGACATAAGACAAGTATGGTGGTGCACACCTACAATCCCAACACTTAGGGAGGTGGAGGCAGTCAAATCAGAATGACCAGGCCAATCCCAAGTAAATTCAGCCTGGCCTACAGAAGACAAGGGAAGAAGGAAGGAAGGAAGGAAGGAAGAAAGGAAGGAACGAAGGAATGAAGGAGAAAGCAAGGTAGAAGTGAGGGTGGTGATAGAAAGGAAGGTGAGAGAGAGGGAGGGAGGGAGGAAAGAGGGACAGCAAAAACAAGAAAAAAGTGTCCTTTAAGGTAAAAAGAACAGCAAAACTGAGAGGTGGACAAGGTGTCTACGGTCCAGAAGCTCCAACACTGGCAGTGGAGTCCTATTATTGGAAGAGAAGCCTGGGAAAGGAGCAGAGCACATCTTGGTCCTGATCAACAGGCAAGATTACACAGAGAAGACTGTCTCCACAGAGATGGAGTCATGTGGAGGACAGCAGTTTCTCTACACTGTGATGTTCTGTCGGGGTCCTCTTTGAGGACGGGAACTTCAGCCTGTACTGCACATTCAAATGACTCCTGAGACTCCTGTATTCTTCTTCTGCCGGATCCTTTCCTCATAGTCCTAGAGGGCAAAGACACGTTCTATAACTTGACCCCAAAGAATTACATAGTCGCCCAAATTTATGAGTATATATAAGAATGTGTATTTTAGGTCAAAAGGTTTTAGTATTTTTCAAATTGGGTCTTAGACTAATGAATGAGCCACTAGAATTTAAATAAGTCTCTAGATATATATGTATTTTTTTAATGACACAGGGTCTATCTCTGTAGTCCACGCTTGCCTCGAACTTGAAGAATAGACCAGGCTAGCCTCAAACTCATAGATCCACCTGCCTCTGCCCTCCAAGTACTGGGAATACAGTCATACATTACCATGCCCTGCCTGGACTTTTAGATGTCATAGTCAAAATAGTGCTTTTTCTCTACATACACCAAAGCCCATGACTACATAAGCTGATGCTGAAAGGATCCACTGTCATGGGCTGAGGACTAGATTTTACCAGAAACATGTTTGAATTTAGAAGTGGTGACACATGTCTGTTAGCCCAGCACCTGGGATGTGGAGCCAGGGGGATCAGGAGTTCAAGGGCAGAAACCACAGCATTAGATTGCATTTTTTTTTTTTAAAGCAGCTTTTAAGGCTTCTAATTGTTATGCTAACAGCTTAAAACCATATCCATACATATCACTAA
>NW_026589811.1:0-4238 GCF_907164565.1 Psammomys obesus | reverse complement strand
CAGTTGCTGTCTCTAACATGAACTCAGTGGCTGGCTCCTTGATCACCACCCCCTGAGGGGGGAGCAGCCTTACCAGGCCACAGAGGAAGACAATGCTGCCAGTCCTGATGAGATATGATAGGTAGGGTCACATGGAAGGGGAGGAGGATCTCCTCTGTAAGTGCACTCCAGAACAAACAAGAGAGCACAAGAGGGAAGGAGTGAGGGATTGGGAGGGGACAAGGGAAAGGGGCTCCAGCTGGGATACAAAGTGAATAAACTGTAAAAACAGACATTATAGAAGGAAATTTTCTTTCAGAAAGAAAATAAGTGAGTGTAATAAATTTGAAGTGTACACAGGGAATAAAAGTTAAAAGTACCTTCATTTGTAAGATAATATAAATTTCTCTGGTTCCACGTTATTTTTGATAGATTAATATACTCAAATTACACTTTAATTTGTTATAAATCATCTGTTTTGGACACTTACAGCAAAGTTTTTCTTTTTTTATTTCCTTGGCCTTAATTCCCAGAATTAACATTCAAAAGTGCTGATACCTAAGTATTCCACTAGGAGGCTCAAAAATGAGCATTTTGATATTTATGTTTTCCTTAGACCTAACTGAGCCGAAGTCTTTAAAATAACGAATTTTTCCTCAAGGGCCATAAAATATACAGAGAGGGGGTTGGAGAGACGGGTCAGTGGTTAAGAGCGCTTGCTGTAAAGAGGATCTGGATTTGGTTCCCTGTAGCTATATAGGTTGGCTCACAAAGCCTAAAACTCCAGTGACAGTTAATCTGACACCCTGTTCTGGAAGTTGTTCACATCTTCAAATATTCACACACATAGCCATTTAGAAATAATTAATCAGAAACAATTAAAAAATAGGTTTCCAGGAAAAGGCAATCAAGGTTTTAACATGAACTTGTAAATGTACATATTTATTTATGGAAATTTTTTTTATTCTTATTGTATATTTTTCTAGTAGTTTATAGAATATACTTTTCATTGTTCAAAGCTTTGTTAGTTGATTTCAGGAGTTTTGAAATTGTCCTGTTTGGCAAATGGTGGGATCTAGAAAAGATCATCCTGAGTGAAATATCCCAGAAGGAGAAACACGGTATATAAGACAAACACGGTATATACTCACTTATATAGACCTATAAGATATGATAAACATAATGAAATCTATACACCTAAAAAAGATAATCAAGAGAGCGGACATGGGGTAAGATGATCAATCCTCATTTAGAAAGACAGATGGGATGCGCATTGAACATATGACAGGAGTCTACTGAGCGCATTTGGAAGACTCTAACTAGCAGTGTCTTCAAAGCAAATACTCATGACCAAACCTTTGGCAGAGTACAGGGAATCATAAGAAAGAAGGGGAGTTAGTCTGATAAGTAAAGGATAGGAGCTCCACAAGGACCAAATATATCTGGGCACAGGGTCTTTTCTGAGACTGACATGCAACCAAGGACCATGTATGAATGTAACCTAGAACCTCTGCTCAGATGTACCCTGTGGTAGCTCAGTAACCAATTGGTTTCCCATAGTGAGGGGAACAAGGACTATTTCTAACAGGAACTCAATGACTGGCTCTTTGGCCTCCCCACCCCCCAAGGGAGGAGCAGTCCTGTTAGGCCATGGAGGAGGGCTTTGCAGCCAGTCCTGAAGATACCTGATAAAACAGGATCAGATGAATGGGGAGGAGGTCCCCCCTATTAGTGGACTTGGCAAGGGGCACGGTGGAGATGAGGGAGGGAGGGAGGGACTAGGAGGGAATGAGGGATCGGGACACGGCTGGGGTACAGAGTTAATAAAATGTAACTGATAAGAAAAAAAGTAAAATTAAAGAAAAAAAAAAAAAAGAAATTGTCCTGTTTGGCAAAGCTTATAGAAGATCATACGTTTTTTTTTTCTTTTTTTTGGTTTATTAATATATGAACTTTAATTTCTTTGATTTGATTGACATTTTGATTTTTTACAAGTTAAATGTCAGGTGATATTTTATCTATTTTATATTCTTCTGTTTTTTCCATTTCACTAAACATTTTTTTTATTAATTACAATTTATTCACTTTGTATCCCCCCAGAAACCCCTCCCTCCTCCCCTCCTGATCCCAACATCCCTTCCCCTTCTTTATGCATGCCCCTCCCCAAGCCCACCAATGGGGAGATCCTCCTCTCCTTCCTTCTGATCTTAGTCTATCAGATCTCATCAGGAGTGGCTACATTGACAGCTTCTGTGGCCTGGTAAGGCTGCTCCCCCTCAGGGGGGAGGTGATCAAAGAGCAGGCCAATCAGATTATGTCAGAGTCAGTCACAGCCCAGATGCCTCTCAACTGAAGAATGGATGAAGATCACCCTTTTAACCCAGCTCCTACAGAAGACCCAGCAGACAGGATCATATTGCTTGCACAAGGTGTTTCCATGATTTGTTTCATTTTGTTTGTTTGTGTGTTTATTTGGGGGAGGAAGTTTGCAAAGAGGAAGTGTGCATAAGAGGGGAATGGGAGATGAGTGGGAATCTCACAAAGAATGATGTGAAACTCACAAAGAATCAGTAAAAAGGTTTTAAAATATAACTTTGCCAAACTGAAATCTGAAATGGCCCAGTTAGAAAAGAAAAAAAAAAAAACAACAACAACAACAAACAGCAGAAGGTTCAATTTACTCTGAACACAGGATATAAGAGAGGCACTATCACCTTGGCAAGGTAGGTTATTTTTAGTACATAATCTCCAGAGCTCTCTCCACTTTTTTTCTCCATGAAAGTAGCTCTCAGTTCTGCTCATAAGAATTTACACAGTACTCTATACAAAGAGGTTTTGACCAATTCTAAATTGCCAACAGTGGCAAATCAGATCTTGGGCTTAAATATTCTGTAGTTTTTGTCTTTGATCCAGACACATTTCTTATTTGTTCCTTTGTCATTGTTTTGACATTTTAATTTAGTACTTGTACATGGATAAAATGTGGTTGGAGCCAATACATACCCCATTCTGTTCCCTCCAATTCTTCTCTCATAGCAGTCAGTGTGTGCCTGAATGTCCAGGGCTGACAGATAAATGCCCTTGCTAGATAGTCCAGCAAAGTGGATAGCTACTGTTTCAGGATGAGATCCTGTCTCAGAAAATACAGTAAATACCAACCTTTAGACTCCACACAGGAGATGTACACACACATACACACAATCTTTTTTTCTAAAAATATAGTCCCCTTACATTTGCTCTGGGTTCTCTACCCTAGTTGCAAGCTGTAGCTAGTTGCCTAGCTACAAACTCTGCTGCAGCATTTTAAAAATAGCTTCCTTCATGACTTGGTGGCTCTCACTTGTAAACCCAGTACACAGTGGGCAGAGGCAGGCACATCTATTTGAGTTCAAGTTTTCCATGATTTTGTAGAGAGTTCCTGGAGAGTCAGTGTGCCTCCCCCTTAAAATTCTTCTTATCAGTTCTCCAGTCATGTGCCAAGATGAGGGGCTATTCCCATGTGCCTACCACAGTATCCCTTTCTGTAGGCGATTCCTATAGCTGCTGCTGGTGGTGGTAGTGTTTTTCGAGTGTCTGTTTCGATTTTTGTTTTCCCTGTTTTGTTTTGTTTTGTTTTTATTCTGCTCCTTCATCCTTGGCCATCTCTATCTCTAGACATAGATTCAACCTGGAGCTCTCACTTCATCATCTCTTTTTCTGTCTCTCTCTCTCTTGCTTATTCATGCTCATTCATTTTGTCTCTCAAAGTCTGTCTCTCCTGCTCTGTCTCTGTGTGTCTCTGTCTGTGTGTGTCATTGTCTCTATTTCTGCCTCTGAAGACAAAAGTCGAAAAACAGATTTCTTCTTGGTCTGTTAAGAGGCTGAACATCCCAGGGAGTCTCAGTTCCACTACACTAGTACTTTTGTACTAGTGTATAACCAATATACAATGTTTTTTTTTTTTTTTCCTATCCCAGGTCTCAACCTTATTATGACTTCTCTAAATTTGTACAAATTGACCAACGTACTGATAATGACTTTTAATGTGCATTGATTGGTAACTCATTGGATCACTCAACAATAAACTCAGGACATTTTTCCATACTCTAGTACAGTGTGCTGGATACAAATTCAAGGTCTTTCATTCACTTTCTGTTTAGTCATGGTTAAAATCCTTGTTGTTTTGTTTTTTTTTTATGTTAATCACAAGTTTTTTATTTTGTATCCCATCCTGTAGCCCCCTCCCTCATTCCCTCCCAATCCCACGCTCCCTCCCTCAT
>NW_026589810.1:0-32850 GCF_907164565.1 Psammomys obesus | reverse complement strand
TCTTCTGGCTCTTGTATATTCCCAATTTTGTCTGGGCCTTTTCTGACCGTGAATGCTATCTAAACATAAGGGGAGTTTTTTTCCATCAAGGAGAAATGATGATTGGTGCATTTTTTCCTCTTCATATTTATTACACACGGGGCATTTTTCCTGATACAAAGATCACATTTTCTCCTAAGGAAATTGATATAGAGTAAGTACAAGTATTTATTGTACAAGTGCAGAATTCATGTGCCTGAAAAGATTTAATTTAAAACTTCCTTATTTTTTTCACATTCTCTGTTTTCCATTCTTAAATCTCTTCAAGTCTATTTTCCACTTTTTATTTCAAAGGAAAAGTAATAACTTTCATGTTGAAAAAAGCAACAGTGGAATTTCATGATCTTCTTTTGTCAGACTTGTAATGCCAGACTAGTTAAATATTTTCAATGTTGTAATATTAGAGTGTGCATAATTTAATCTAAGAATGGGCTGTACTTCTAGGCTTTCTTTAAGTGTAAATGTGCTCTTGTGAGGACAGTCGATGTTGCTGAATGCAAAGACTACTGAGTACCTGGAATGTTGCTTTACTGACAACTCTTGATTATGTTTCATGCAGCTGATTTCACAACAGGACAGTTACCATGAAATTTTGGGGGCAATTTTGTACCCCCACACATATCTTTGTATATGTGGGTTTTGTTTTGTTTTGTTTTCTTTGTTTTGCACAGCAGTATTTTGATTTTATTATTATTTTTTTGCTAATCTTTTTTTTTCTCAGACAGATTTTAAAAATTTATCTGTTTGCTATGTGTCCAGTGCTTTGTCTCATTTATATGGATCTGCTCACCAAGATGACCTTTCTGTGAGGGTGGCCACTTAAGGCTGTTTTTAGCTTTTCTTTAATATGCAAGAATATGTAATATTGTCAAAAAATTCTTTTTTTCTTACACAAGTTAATGGGAAATATTAAAGTGTGACTCTCTATAGTATAGAGGAAATAAAGTGAGCTTACCCATACAGCCACCCTGAATCTTTTAAATCAGTTCAAAAGCACTCTGAAATAGAGCAATAGTGTTTGCAAATACATGAACACCAGTAGAAAGACAAATGATACAAATTTATCACATAAAATATACTTATGAAGGTGAATTGTTTTTGGCGTAACATTATTGTGTATTTGTTAAAGTCATGGTGGGGTGCTAATAAAAAAAATCAATGACTGTAAAGGAAGAAATATTTTCATATATTAAAAAAAATCATCAAATATTTGAGGGTGGTGACACATTTGGTTTTTAAATAATATAGCATAGACCAACACGGATTCAAAATTTTATAACTAGACTCAATAATTCATATTTTGATGGAGTAATTCAAGGTAAATATAAGTTCTTAAGAATCATATTTTATCTCATATAAAACCACAACTTTGTGTCATAGAAGACTGGGTACTTTAATGCTGGACAGAGCCCCTTCTACTTCATCATAGCTAACCCTTTGTTACTCTCCTCTTCCTCTGCTCTCTACTTTCAGCTGCTCAGGTAACTATATTTATGCATATGTGTTTTTCTCTATATGATGCAGCAACAAGCCTGTACTTGAAAAATTGTATACTTTTGGTTACACGAGCTATGTATATGATGGATGAAATGATAATATCATGTAAAAAATCAACATTTATATAGCTAAAATAGTCAAAGTGGTTCATGTCATGAAAACAGTATTTTTACTATAAAAGATTAACAATTTTCTCTTCTATAATGCATTTCCCAAATTTATTTTTCTGAATACACTTAAAAAAATTTCTTATATAGTTGTTTCTGGAATATATAAAAGTAGACCAAACGGAGCAACTGCAAGTGTTCTAGGATGTTGATCTGATGTCTAAAAATCATCCTGGATTATGTTCTCCATTGTTTTATTCTTATGTGTATTAGCAGTGAAAATGGTTCCTCCTCTAACTCTATCTTGATCCTGAGCACTTTCCTCCATTCTTGCCTATAACCTTATAGTTGAGGTCTCTTTCCAAAAATTATTACTATGTGGCCTTTACTTTGTACACAGTCAGAATGGCCATTGAGAGTCTTCTAAATCATTTCCTGAAGTTCTATAATGTGTCTGGCCTGCAATCATTTAACTGAGAAGTACACCTTGGGTGTCTGCTCTTCTGTTTCCACTGATTTTTATTCATCTCCAGAATCTTCTTCGAATTTGCATTCTGTTTGTATTTGATAACTCCCCTTTTCTTGGGACAACTAACAAAGAAGATGTAATATACAGATATATTTTGAACACCACCAGAGACACAAACACAAGCAGCCCATCAGCTGTACACCAATTTCTCTGATATAAAAGATTTAGTCGGAGTCAGGCTGAGGTGATTCAGCACTGTGGTGATTATTCTACAGCTTCTCACAGATGCTCCCTTACAGAAACAAATGTGAATGCAGAACCCTGCACATTAATTTTCATTTAAAGTAGTGGATTAAGAGATCATTTCATCATATTCTATTTCCACTTTAACTGAATAAGTAAATAATCTATGAAGTATGCTCTTATTTTTCTATCTAAATTATCTGATGAGTAGACATTTAGAAATAACACAGGAGATTTCTCAGATTTATGTTCTTTAAAACTGATTTGTCTGCCTATTCTGCTACTATCATTATCCTAATAAGAATATTGTAGGAGGACTGACATGCTCTGCCATTTGCAGACAAATGGTGGAATCTAGAAAAGATCATTCTGAGTGAAGTTTCCCAGAAGGAGAGAGACATTTATATACTCACTTATATAGACCTATAAGATGTGATAAACATAATGAAATCTATACACCTAAAGAAGATAAACAAGAAAGAGGACCCAGGGTAAGATGATCAATCCTCACTTAGAAAGACAAATGCAATGTGCATTAGATGTAGGAGAAAACAAGTAACAGGACAGGAGCCTACCACAGAGGGCTTCTGAAAGACTCTACCTAGCAGTGTATCAAAGCAGATGCTAAGACTCATAACCAAACCTTTGGCAGAGTGCAGGGAATCATATGAAAGAAGGGGGAGTTAGCATGACATGGAAAGAATCAGAGCTCCAAAAGGACCAAATATTTCTGGACACAGGGGTCTTTTCTGAGACTGATACTCCACCAAGGACCAGGTATGGATATAACCTAGAACCTCTCCTTGGATGTAGCCTGTGGTAGCTCAGTAACCAATTGGTTTCCCATAGTAAGGGGAACAGGGACTATTTCTGACAAGAACTCAATGTCAAGCTCTTTGACCTCCCCACCCCGAGGGGAAGAGCAGTCCTGTTAGGCCACAGAGAGGACTTTGCAGCCAGTCCTGCAGATACCTCATAAAACAGGGTTAGATGAAAGGGGAAGAGGTCCTTCCCAATCAGTAGACTTAGAAAGGGGTAGGGAGGAGATGAGGTAAGGAGGGTGAGATTGGGAGGGAATGTGGAAGCGGGATACAGCTGGGATACAGAGTTAATAAAATGTAACTAATAATAATAATTTTAAAATGAATAAAAAATTAAATAAAAAATAAATAAAAAAGAATATTGTAAACAACCACTTAT
Organism: Psammomys obesus; assembly: GCF_907164565.1. Classification (NCBI taxonomy): domain Eukaryota; kingdom Metazoa; phylum Chordata; class Mammalia; order Rodentia; family Muridae; genus Psammomys; species Psammomys obesus. Next base: position 29,295 of record NW_026589810.1, on the reverse strand, counting down.
TAAGATTTTTTTGAGCATTCATTAGCTCATACTTTTTTTTATGATGTTTACATTATTTATTTCCAAAGAAGCGTCCCCTAGGATACAACAAAGGGCGCCTATGAAATAAGCCCAATTGTAACAAAATGTCAGACATTACACAGGATGCGGGGACAGTAAGGTGCTCACACTCAACCCCTAGCATAATTTGGCTAGGGAAACAAGCTACTAAATTAGGCTGGGGTATTAGAAATACAACGAAAACACAAACAGAAATACCCAGGAGCCCTGGTTTTCACTGTGTAATGAAGGGGTGTATGCCTCATTAGGGAGGAGAGAAAAAAATACTTCCTGGCCTTAAATTCTGAGGAGACATATTGAGGAAATAATTTCGTGGAGATAACCTAGAACCCCAGCACAGATGTAGCCCATGGCAGTTCAGTGTCCAAGTGGCTTACATAGTAATGGGAAGAGGGACTGCCTCTGACATAATCTGATTGGCCTGCTCTTTGATCACCACCCCCTGAGGGGGGAGCAGCCTTACCAGGCCACAGTAGAGGACAATGCAGCCACTTTTGATGAGAACTGATAGACTAAGATCAGAAAGGAGAGGAGAACCTCCCCTATCAGTGGACTTGGGGAGTGGGATGCATGCAGAAAGAGGAGGGAGGGTGGGATCGGGAGGGGAGGAGGGAGGGACTTATGGGGGGATACAAAATGAATAAAGTGTAATTAATAAAAAAAAGAATTAAAGGTAATTCACACTGGACTGAGGCTTTCTGTTAAGCCCGATAAAGATTGAGAATGTAGCTGTGCGTCAGACACGGTGCTGTAACGACATCTCTATTGAATTCTCATCTAAAGCCCCTGTTTGACACCCTTGTCCCTCAATTTTAAAATAGCTCATACTTTTATAAAAATATTACTACCTCTTTCCTAACATTTTCATATGGTCTAAAACATTTATAGACTTTTTGTCTCATATTTATTCATGTCCTAGAATGTTTTCTGTGAACTAGACTCAAATCTGAGCCATTGGAGTGGAGGAAGACTCATTTGAGTAATGCCTTAATATGATCAGTCTATGGGCATGCCTGTAACATGTATCCTTGAACATGGGGGAACTTTCCATCTTCTTATATCCTCTACTATTTCTTCATTCAGTGACTTGAAATTTTATCATACAAGTCTTTCACTTGCCTGGTTAGAGTTACACCAAGACACTTTCTGATTTTCGTGGCTATATTTAAGGGTGTTGTTGCCCCAATTTCTTTCCCAGCCTATTTGTCTTTTGTGTTCAGCAAGGCTACAGGCAATGATATCTCAATTCTACATACCTATGCCCCAAATACAAGGGCACCCACATTTATAAAAGAAACATTATTAAACTTAATCCACACATCAATTTCTACACATTAATACTGGGACTTCAATCCCCACTCTCATCAAAAGACTCAATGACTGGCTCTTTGACCTCCGCACCCCACAAGGGAGGAACAGTACTGTTAGGCCACAGAGGAGGACTTTGCAACCAGTCCTGAAAATACCTGATAAAACGAAGTCATATGAAAGGGGAGGAGTTCCTCACCTATCAGTGGACTTGGAAAGGGGCAGGGAGGAGATGAGGTAGGGAGGGTGGGATTGCGGAGGGAATGAGAGAGCGGGATACAGCTGGGATACAGAATTAACAAAATGTAACTAATAAGAAAAATAAAATAAATTAAATTAAAAAAAGACAAATCAATGAAACAGAAACTAAATAGAGAAACAATGACAATAACAGGTCATAAATCAAATGGCACCAACAGACATCTACAGAACTTTTCACTTTCTTTTCTTTCTTTTTCATTTCTTTCTTTCTTTCATTCTTTTTGAGTTAATTTTTTATCCAGAACCTTTATGAGGGTGTTTATCAGCTGAAGGAGTTCTCTGGTAGAATCTTTTGCATCACTTATGTATACTACCATATCATCTGAAAATAGTGATACTTTGACTTCTTTCCAATTAATATTCCTTTGATCTCCTTCAGTTGTCTTACTGCTCTAGCTAGGAATTCAAGCACTCTGTTGAAGAAATCAAAAGTTAGTGGGCAGCCTTAAATTGTCCCTGACTTCAGTACGATTGATTTAGTTTTCTCTCTATTTGATTTGATGTTGGCTTTAGGCTTGTTTTATATTACCTTTACTATGTTTAGGTATATGTCTTGTAAAACTGATGTCTCCAATACTTTAAACATAAATAGGTGTTGTATTATGTCAAGTGCTTTTTCAGTATCTAAGTAGATGATCCTGTGTTTTTTTTTTCTTTTAGTTTATTCATACAGTGGATTACATTGTTGTTTTTCTGTAAATTGAGCCATCCCTGAATGCCTGGGATGAAGCCTACTTGTTCATCGTGAATACTATTTTTTATGTGTCCTTGGTTTTGGCTTGTGTGTATTTTATTGAGAATTTTCTCATCAATGTTCATATGGGAGATTGGTTTGATACAGTTTCTTTGTTGGATCTTTGTGTAGTTTAGGTAACAAGGTGATTGTGGCCTCACAGATGACTTTGCTAATGTTCCTTCTGTTTCTATTTGTGGAATAGAAGAGTATTTTGAAGAGTATTGATATTAGCTATTTTTGAAGGTCTGTCAGAATTCTGTGCTAAAACCATTTGGCCCTAGACTACTTTTGGATGGAAGACTTTTGGTGACTACTTCTATTTGTTAGGAGATACAGGACTATTTAATTTGTTTAACTGATCTGGATTCATGGCAAGTGAAATCTATCAAAAAATGGCCATTTCGTTTAGAATTTCAAATTTTGTGGCATATAGGCAGAAAATGGTTTTTATTTCCTCAGTGTCTGTTGTTATGTCCCCTTTTCATTTCTGATATTGTTGATTTTGATAATGTCTTTCTGCTTTTCAGTTAGCTTGGCTAAGGCTGTGTCTATCTTGTTGATTTTCTCAAAGAACCAGCTCCTGCTGTCATTTATTTTTGAGTCGCTCTCTTTGTTTCTAATTTATTGATTTCTTCCCTGAGTTTGATTATTTCCAGCTGTCTAATTATTTTGCACATGTTTCCTTTTTTCTAGGGCTTTCAGGTGTGACATTAAGTTGCTTGTGTGAGGTGTCTCCAGTTTCTTTTTTAATACACTTTGGACTATGAACTTACTTCTTCACACTTCTTTCTTTGTGTCCTATAAATTTCGGTACATTGTATCTTCATTTTCATAGAATTATAGGAAATCATTAATTTTTTTCTTTATTCCTTCCCTAACCCAGCTTTCATTGAGTAGAGAGTTGTTTCATTTTCATGCACATGTAGACATTTTATTATTGTTATTGTTGTTAACGTCTAGGTTTAGTCCATGGTGGCCTGATAAGATACAAAAGAATATTTCAATCTTCTTCTATCTGTTGAGGCTTGCTTTGTGACCTACCATGTGGTCAATTTTGGAGACGGTTCCATGAACTTCTGAGAAGAAAGTGAATTCCTTTGTGTTTGGGTGAAAAGTTCTGTAGATGTCTGTTGGGGCCATTTGATTTATGACCCCTGTTATTGTCATTGTTTCTCTATTTAGTTTCTGTTTCATTGACTTGTCTTTTGATGAGAGTGGGGAGTTGAAGTCTCCCAGTATTAATGTGTAGAAATTGATGTGTGGATTAAGTTTAATAATGTTTCTTTTATAAATGTGGGTGCCCTTGTATTTGGGGCATAGGTATTTAGAATTGAGATATCATTGTTGTTTATTCTTCCTTTGGTAAGTATGAAATGTCCTCCATCTCTTTTTATTAATTTTAATTGAAAGTCTATTTTATTAGATAGTAAGTGGCTACTCCACCTTGTTTTTGAGCCTGTTTGCTTGGAAATGCATTTTTACAGCTCTTTACTTTCATTTAAATGTCTTTCTTTGTGGCTGAGGTCTTTTTCTTGTATGCACAGAATGATGTGTCCTGTTTCCTATGCCTTCTGTTACTTTGTGTCTTTTTATTTATATACTGTATATTTGAGGGGTGTAGTTACCTTCCTGGGTAGAAGTTTTCTTTCTAGTATCCTCTGTAGGGCTGACTTTCTGCATAGACATTACTTGAATTTGGTACTCTTCTCCATTTGGGGTGAATGAAGGTTTTGCTGGGTATAGTAAGTACTCTGATAATTTTATAGTATTTTCTGATACTTAAGTTGTGTGAAAGGAAGTAACATGTAATGAAGTAATGAAGAAATTGCTTCCATAAGATTGGGCTGTAGGGAAGTCTATAAGGCATTCTCTTTCTTAGTTATTGATGGGGGATGGCTCAGCTCATTGTGAGAGGGCCATCGATGGGCTGGTAGTTCTGATTTCTATAAGAAAGCATGCTGAATTCTAGGAAGACTTTAATTTCTTTTTTAAATTTCTTCCCTGACCCAGCTATCATTTTTTAGCGATTTGTTCAGTTTCCACGTGTGTGTAGGTTTTTGCTATTTCCATTGTTGTTGAGGTCCAGCTTTAGTCCATGGTGATCAGATAGGATACAAGGGATTATTTCAATCTTCTTGTATCTGTTGAGCCTTGCTTTGTGACCAACTATACAGTCTATTTTGGAGAAGGTTCCATAAGGTGCTGAGAAGAAGGTAAATTCTTTTGTGTTTGGGTGTAAGATTCTGTAGATGTCTGTTAGGTCCATTTGATTCATGACTTCTGTCAGAGATATTATTTCTTTGTTTAATTTCTGTTTTGTTAACTTGTCCTTGGTTGAGGATGGTGTTGAAGTCTCCCACTATTAATGTGTGGTTTAAGTTTTATTAATGTTTCCTTTACAAATGTGGGTGCCCTTGTATTTGGAGCATAGATGTTCAGGATAGTGATGTCTTCCTGGTGGAATTTTCTCTTGATGAGTATGAAGTGTCCTGACCCATCTCTTTTTATTAATTTGAGTTAAAAGTCTGTTTTATTAGATATCAGAAAGACGACTCCTGCTTGCTTCTTGGGTCCATTTGGCTGGAAAACTGTCTTCCAGCCCTTTACTCTCATGTAATAGCTATCTTTGTGACTTGGGTGTGTTTCTTGTATGCAACAGATTGTTGGGTCTTGTTTACACATCCATTCTGTTAGTTTGTGTGTTTTTTAATAAATTAATTCATTTATTTTTATTTTAGTCTGTGTCTTTTTATTGGAGAATTGAGTCCATTGATGTTGAGAGAGATTAATGACCAGTGACTGTTAGATCCTTTGATTTTGATGTTGGTTGTGATAGTGTGTTTGCGTGCTTGGCTACTTTTTGTTTTGCTGTAGTAAGGTTAATTATTTCCTGTGTTTTCTTGAAAGCAGTTAGTTTTCTTGGGTTGTATTTCTCTTTCTAGTGTCTTCTGTAACACTGGATTTGTGTGTAGGTATTGTTGAAATTTGTTTTTGTCGTTGAATATCTTGTTTTCTCTGTCTGTGAGGACTGAGAGTGTTGCTGGGTATAGTAGCCTGGGCTGACATCTGTGTTCTCTTAGGGTCTGGATGATATCTGTCCAGGCCCTTGTGCTTTCATAGTCTCTGTTGAGAAATCAGGTGTGATTTTCTGATGGGTTTGCCATTATATGTTACTTGGCCTTTTCTCCTTGCAGCTTTTAGTATTTTGTCTTTGTTCTATATACTTACTGTTTTGATTATTATGTGTGTGGGGTGGGGGGAGATTTTCTTTTCTGGTCTAATTCATTGGGTGTTCTGTAGGCCCCTTGTATTCTTATAGGCCTCTCCTTTAAGTTGGGGAAATTTTCCTTGTATGATTTTGTTGAAAATATTTCCTGAGCCTTGGAGGAGGGAATCTTCTTTTTCCTCTATTCCCTTTATTCTTAAGTTTTGTCTTTTTATGTTGTCTTGGATTTCTTGGGTGGTCTGTGTCAGGAATTTTTTAGATTTAACATTTTCTTTGATGGATACATCAATTTCTTCCATTGTATCATCCACACCTGAGATTCTTTTTCTCATCTCTTGTAGTCTATTGGTTATGCTTACCTCTGTAGTTCCTGTTTTCTTCCTTAAGTTCTTTCTCTCCAAAATTTCCTTCATTTGTATTTTCTTTAATTTTTCCATATCTATATCAGATCTTGAGATGTTTTGTTGATTTCTTTCACTTGTCTGACTGTATTTTCCCTCAAATCCTTGAGCTGTTTTTTTTTTTTTGAAAAGTCCTCTGTTTCTTTTATTTCTTTCAATGATTTAAGTATTTCCTCTCTAAATGCCACAAACTGTTTGGCTAAATCTTTTCACACTTCTTTGTGGATAGCCATAATGTGTTTTTCCTTAGCTTCCCATATTTCTTTATGAATGGCCTGATCTGTTTGTCTTTATCTTCCTCTAGTTCTTTACACATTTTATTTTTTCTTCTATTATTCACTTCATAAGCATAGATGTAAGGTCATCTTATTGAATTTCATTTATGCTGAGGTGTCCATGGGTGCTTACCCCTGGATAACTGGGTTCTGGAGATGCCATATTACTCTGTCTATTGTTGGTTGAGCTTTCATGCTGGCCTCTACCCATTGGGCTATCTTAGGTGTTGGGTGTTAGGTTCTCATGCTTCCTGTAATCCTGTGGTAGGGAGAATCCCTTTGGCAGGAAGATGATTTTTCCTCGAGGAGGCCTCCTCAGATTTTTGGGTATGGTCACTGAATGGCTGATGTTTTACAGGAATTGCCAAAGCTCAACCCAGGTGTATAGACCTGAGTGGTAACTGTGGTCTTTGTTAGTCAAGGTGGCTCTCCTCTCACCCCAAGAAGTCCTGGAGACAGCTGCCCTGCTTCTGGGTGTCTTGCTGTAACTTTAGTGAGCTGATGCTGTAAACTGGGTGCCCAGCGGCTTGGTCACTTTAGTTAGGGATAGCTGGTTGTCCCTTGGAGCAGCATCTGGGGTCTGATCTCGGGAATCCCAGTCTGCTGTAGGTCTGAGAATCGAGCTCTATGCCCCAGTACCCAAGCGGTAATTAGTGGCAGGTGAGCACAGCTTTCATGCATGCAGCAAGAGGCTAGAAACTGGAGCCTTTGGATACCCAGAAACTTTTCCAGTGTTGGATGTCTTGAGGGAGGGACACCTCACCGTGGAGTTTCCTCCCAACAGGGAGACCCAATATGTGGTGTCTGGAGTGGCGGGTAGAGTGCACAGCCACTGGTGTGTGGTGACTCCAAGCTAGTGACTGGGCAGGAACCTGCGAAAATTTCCCAAGAAGTTTTCCATGTATGGTGATGGGGTGGCGGGTGTCAGCCAAATGCGCTAATGTCCACCCTGCTGTTTCCCTCACTGTGTGGTTTTTTTTCCTGAGAGGGAAACCCAGTCTCAGGTGCCTTGGGGCCCACAGTTCTGTCTGTGACAGAGAGTCGGGCAAGCAGCATGTCTCTGGGCTCATGCCTTGTGCTCCGCTCTGGGCTGGAGGCTGTGCACCCACCAATCTGTGGGACATTTTTCAAAGATAGACTGGGTGACCTGAGGTCAGTCCCATTTACTTCATTCACTGTGGCGTTTTCTTATGACTAGGACTCTCAGTCTCTGGTGTTTTGGTGCCCACAGTTCAGCTTGGGAAGGTCATCAATACACAAAGGAGGACGGCTCTGGTCTGGCAACTGAGTGCCTGCAGAACCCAGGATCTCTTCTGGGTTTTAGCTGGGTGACCGGAAAATGGAGCCAATTGATTCACACACTAGGGGAATCCCAAACTTATGGGACACAATGAAAGCAGTGCTAAGAGGAAAATTCATAGCACTAAGTGCCTTCAAGAAGAAATTGGAAACATCTAAGGCAAGCAACTTAAAAACTCACCTAAAAGCCCTAGGGGGGAAAAAGGAGGAAGACACACCAAAAAGGAGTAGACAGATAGAAATAATCAAACTCAGGGCTGAAATCAATCAATTAGAAACAAATAACACAATTCAAAGAATCAATGAAATCAATGGCTGGTTCTTTCAGAAAATAAACAAGATAGACAAACCCTTAGCCAAGCTAACAAAAAGGCAGAGAGACACTATCCAAATCAACAAAATCAGAAATGAAAAGGGGGACATAACTACAGACACTGAGGAAATCTAAACAATCATTAGGTCTTACTTCAAAAGCCTATATGCCACAAAATTTGAAAATCTAAATGAAATGGACAATTTTCTTGATTGATTCCACTTGCCAAAGCTGAATCAAGACTAGGTAAACCAATTACATAGTCTTATATCCCCAAGGAAATAGAAGCTGTCATCAAAAGTCTCCCATCCAGAAAAAGCCCAGGGCCAGACGATTTCAGCACAGAATTCTACCAGAACTTCAAAGAAGAGTTAACACCAATCTTCTTCAAAAATTCCACAAAATTGAAACAGAAGGAACACTACCAAACTCATTCTATGAAGCCACAGTCACCTTGGTACCTAAATCTCACAAAGACCCAACAAAGAAAGAGAATTTCAGGCCAATATCCCTTTTGAACATTGATGCAGAAATACTCAACAAAATAATTACAAACCAAGTAAAAGGACACACCAAAGATATCATCCACTACGACCAAGTAGGCTTCAACCCAGGCATGAAGGGATGGTTCAATATGTGGAAATCCATCAATGTGATCCATCATTGAAACAAACTGAAAGAAAAAAAACATGATATTCCCCTTGTATGCTGAAAAAGCATTTGACAAAATCCAACATCCATTCATATTTACAGTTTTGGAGAGATCAGGGACACAAGGCACATACTTAAACATAGTAAAGGCAATATACAGCAAGCCTATACTCAACATCAAACTCAATGGAGAGAATGTTAAGCAATCCCACTGAAATCAGGGACAAGGAAAGGCTGTCCACTCTCTTCATATCTCTTCAACAGAGTTCTTGAAGTCCTGGCTAGACCAATAAGACAATTATAGGAGATATAGAAATCGGAAAGGAAGAAGTCAAATTATCACTATTTGCAGATGACATGATAGTATAACTGAGTGACCCCAAAAATTCTACCAGGGAACTCCTACAGGTGATAAACATTTTCATCAAAGTGGCTGGATACAAAATTAACTTAAAAAATCAGTAGCCCTCCTGTATATAAAAGACAAAAGGGCTAAGAAAGAAATTAGGGAAACAACACCCTTCACAATAGCCACAAAGGACATAAAGTAGCTTGGTGTGACCCTAACCAAGCAAGTCAAAGACTTGTATGAAAAAATTTCCACTCTCTGAAGAAAGAATTAGAAGAAGATATCAGTAGTTTGAAGGATCTCCCTTGCTCATGGCTTGGCAGGATTAACATAATAAATGGCCATCTTGCCAAAAGCAATCTACAGATTCAATGCAATTCCCATCAAATTACCAACACAATTCTTTACAGACCTTGAAAGAAAAATTCTCAACTTCATATGGAATAACAAAAAAAAACCCTCAGAATTGCTACAATCCTTTACAATAAAAGATCTTCTGGAGGTATCTCCATCAGGTATCTCCTGATCTCAAGGTGTACTATAGAGCAACAGTAATAAAAGCTGCATGGATCTGGCATATAAATTGGCTGGTGGATCAATGGAATCAAATAGAAGATCCAGAAATAAATCCATACACTTATGGATACCTGATTTTTGACAAAGATGACAAAATAATACAATGGAAAAAAAAGATAACATCTTCAAAAAATGGCACTGATCTAACTGGATGTCTACATGTAGAAAAATGCAAATAGATCCATATTTATCACCCTGCACAAAACTAAGATCCAACTGGATCAAAGACCTCAACATAAAACCAGACACTAAACATGTTAGAAGAAAAAGTGGGGAAGAGCCTTGAACTCATTGTTACGGGAGACAACTTCCTGAACGGAACACCAACAGCACAGAATCTAAGAGAAATGATCAATATATGGGACCTCATGAAACTGAAAAGCTTCAGTAAAGGAATGGACACTGTTGTTGTAATGCCAGGTTCACAGGACCGTCAGCAACAACCAGGAGACGACTGGATGCAATTGCAAGAGAGCTTTATTATGAGAGCTTTCGAACTCGGGACCCAAGTCTTCCTGACACAGCAATAGAGAATTGAGACCTCCGGCTCTGAGTGAACAGGATTTTTAAAGGAAAAGTCTGTAAGCAGGGGGTTTCCATGGCAGCAAGCAGGGAGGCACAAGCCTTGGCGTTACAGAATTAGGTGAAGTTTAGTAGGGGAGGGTGACCTTTTCTGAGGCACACAATCACAATGTCTAAGGCATATAATCATAATGGCTATTTTTCTAAAGCGTATCTAAAATATTGGGGAGAAATTTCCTACCCAATTTCCAGCTGATACCCATTGATTATTGCCAGGGAGTTTGTCTCTATTTTCTATGAAGCATTTATTCTGTGATATTTCCTGGAGCCTGTTGCTAGGAGCGTTAACTTTTTTTTTCTGCCAGGTGTACTTTTTGTGATATTTCCTGGTACCTGACTTCAGCTCCCAGTCAAGATGGCTCTTTATTTCAAAATGGAGTTATACTCAGGCTAACTATACCCAGGATAACTTAAACTCTTAATTTTCAAAGCAAAATGACTGCCTACAGCTTGGGAAAGGATCTTCACCAACCCTATATTAGAAAGAGGGCTAATATCCTGTATATATATATATATATAAAACTTAAGAAGTTAAATAGCAATAAAACAAGTAATCCATTTAAAATGGGGTACAGAACTAAACAGAGAACTCTCAATAGAAGAATACCGAATGTCAGAGAAACACTTAAATGTTCAACGTTCTCAGTCATCAGGGAAATGCAAATCAAAATGACCCTGAGATTTCACCTTATACCTGTCAGAATGGCTAAGACCAAAAACTCAAGTGACAACACTTACTGCAGAGGATGTGGAGAAAGGGGGACCCTCCTCCACTGCTGGTGGGAATGTAAACTTCTATAGACACTTTGGAAATCAATCTGGCCCTTTCTCAGACAGTTAGGAATAGCGTTTCCTCAAGTTCCAGCTATACCACTGCTAAGGCATATATCAAAAGATGTTCAAGTATACAACAAGGACATTGCTCAACCATGTTTGTAGCAGCTTTATTTGTAATAGCCAGAATCTGGAAACAGCCCAGATGCCCCTCAGTTGAGGAATGGATACAGAAAATGTGGTACTTTTACACAATGGAATAATACTCAGCAATTAAAAACAAGGAAATGATGAAATTTGCAGGTAAATGGTGGGAACTGGAAAAGATCATTCTGACTGATGTATCCCAGAAGCAGAAAGACACACAGGGTATATCCTCACTCATAAGTGGATATTAGACATATAATATAGGATAACATACTAAAATCTGTACACCTAAGGAAGCTAATCAAGAAGGAGGACCCTGGCTAAGATGCTCAATCCCCATTCAGAAAGGCAAAGAGGATGGACATTGGTGGAGGGAGAAAACAGGGAACAGAACAGAACAGGAGCCTACCACAGAGGGCCTCTGAAATGCTCTACCCTGCAGGGTATTGAGGCAGATTCTGAGACTCAGCCAAACTTTGGACAGAGTGCAGGGAATCTTATGAAAGAAATGGGAGATAGTAAGACCTGTAGAGGACAGGAGCTCCACAGGAGAGGAACAGATCCAAAAAGTCTGGGCACCGGGGTCTTTTCTGAGACTGATACTCCAGCCAAGGTCCACTCATGGAGATGACTTCAACCCCTGCACAGAGGCAGCCCCTGGCAATTCAGTCTCCAAGTGGGTACCCTAGTAAGGGGAACAAGGACTGTCTCTAACAGGAACTGATTTGCCTGCTCTTTGATCACCTCCCCCTGAGGGGGGAGCAGCCATACCAGGCCACAAAGGAAGACAACACACCCAATCCTGATGAGACATGATAGACTAAGATCAGAGGGAAGGGGAGGAGGACCTCCCATTTCAGTGGAATGGGGGAGCTGCACAGATGGGAAAGAGGGAGGGAGGGTTGGATTGGAAGGGGAACAGGGATGATGCTACAGGGGGGATACAAAGTTAATTAACTGTAATTAATAAAAATAAAAAATTAAAGATAAAAAATTAAAAAAAAATAAAGCAGGCTGAGAAATCCTTTTTGAGCAAGCCAGGAATAAGAAGCCCTCTGTCTCCTCTGTTTTAACCCCTGCTTCCACATTTTTACCCTGTTTGAGTTCCCTACCAACTTTTTCCAGTAATGAACTATGAAGTAGAAGCCTAACAAAAATTTTCCTCCACATCTTACTTTTGCTCATTTTCATATTATCTAAATTCCAGCCCTGACAGTCCTAGAAATTGACTATGTAGACCAAGCTGGTCTAGAATTTTGTGAGATCTGCCTGCCTCTGCCTCCTGAGTGGTGTGATTAAAAGCATCCACTACCATTCCTGGATTTCATCTCAGCAATAGTAAATATTAAAAATACACCAAATAAATACTTCTCTCACCAGTTTGCTTTTTTTGTTTTGCTTTTATTTTTACTTTTTTATTTTTTATTTTAACTTTTATTAATTACACTTTATTCACTTTGTATCCCCCCCATAAACCCCTCTCTCCCTTCTTAATCCCACCTTCCCTCCCTCTTCTCCACCCATGCCCCTCCCCTAGTCAACTGATAGGGGAGGATTTCCTTTTCTTCCTTCTGATCCTAGCCTATCAGATCTCATCAGGAGTGGTTGCATTGTCTTCTTCTGTGGCCTGGTAATGCTCCTTCCCCCTCAGGGGGAAGTGATTAAAGAGTAGTTCATGTCAGTTCATGTCAGAGACAGTCCCTGTTCCCATTACAATGGAACCCACTTGGATACTGAACTGCCATGGGCTACATCTGTGCAGGCATTCTAGGTTATCTCCATGCATGGCACTTGGTTGGAGTATGAGTCTCTGGAAAGACCTCTGTGTTCAATTTTTTTGGTTCTGTTGCTCTCCTTGTGGAACTCCTGTACTCTCCAGATCTTATTGTTTCCCACTTCTTACATAATATTCCATGCACTCTGCCCAACAGTTGAACATAAGTCTCAGCATCTGCTTTGATAGTCTGCAGGGAAGAGCCTTTTAGAGGCCCTCTTGTTTACTGTTTTCTCCTTCTTCTGATGTCCATCCTCTTTGCCTTTAGGGATGGGGATCGAGCATTTTAGCCTGAGTCCTCCCTCTTGATTAGTTTCTTCAGGTGTACAGATTGTAGTAGGTTTATCCTATATTATATGTCTATATGAGTGAGTATATACTGTGTGTGTCTTTCTGCTTCTGGGATAGCTCACTCAGGATGATCTTTTCCAGTTCCCACCATTTACCTGCAAATTTCATGATTTCCTTGTTTTTCATTGCTGAGTAGTATTTCATTGTGTAGATGTACCACAATTTCTGTATCCACTCTTAAGTTGAGGCCATCTTTCTTTTGCTCCTTTTCATATTTTCTAAATTCCAGCCCTGACAGTCCTAAAAATTACTGTGTAGACCAAGCTGGCCTAGAACTTTCTGAGATCTGCTTGCCTCTGGCTCCTGATTGCTGGGATTAAATGCATCCACTACCATTCTATTATTTCATCACAGCAATAGTAAATATTAAAAATACACCAAATAAACACTTTTCTCACCAGTTTGCTTTTGATCATGCTGTTTCATCTAATGAATAATAATCTAATACACGTTGCTTGTGTTTCTTTATTTTACTGTGTGTGTGTTTCATGTCCTGTTTCATTTATTTTTGTTTTATTTTTAAAATTTTTTGAGACAGGATCTCTAACTTTACATAGCCCTGACAGTCCTGCCTGGAATTTATTATGCAGACTTGGCTGACCTACAACACTCAAAGATCTGCTGCCTCTGCCTCATGAATGCTGGAATTAAAGGAAAGCCTTACCATTCCCAGCTAAATGATTTTTACCCTTTCTTTTTACTTTGTTTCCCTTTACTTTCTTCCTTCCTTCTTTCCTTCCTTCCTTCCTTCCTTCCTTCTTTTCTTCTTTCTTTTTTTCTTTCTTTCTTTCTTTCTTTCTTTCTTTCTTTCTTTCTTTCTTTCTTTCTTCTTTCTTTCTTTCATTGAGATAAGGTTTTGTGGCAGCCCAATTGGAGTTATTGGCAAATTGGAATGCGCATCTGTGCAGTGGAACTCGGCCTTTCGGTCCAAGTTACTATCTAAGCTTGGGGGCTAAGAGATTGTCCCTGGCAATTTCATAGCAAGAAGGTTCTGACCAGGAGAACTAGATGGTAAAATCCTTGCTTCCATGGTAACCAGACAGCAGGCTCTGTGTAGCCTTGAGCGAGCTCTCCTCTGTTTTGACCAAGTAAAGCTCCTACATGAGAAACTGCTTGTACTTTTCTGCCTACTTAAATGTAAACCTGAAGTCCATTAAACTGACACCTTGATCAAAGGATAGACTTGGTGTCCCTCTTTTTGTCGCTTTGTCCCTCTCTCCCCAGCCTTCACTCAGGAGGTGTCCAGGTGTCACTGCTGGTCGGTGATAGTGGGTGCCAAAACCCAGGATTCTGAGATTGAGGACCAGCTGAGGCCAATTATACGCTCCTCAGGTGCACATGCAAAGCAACTGATTCAGGTACAATCAGGTGGCCATTATGGGGGCAAGGAACTAGTAAGGCGTGACTTATCAGATCCCTTAAACAGGTTCTTAAGACATAAGGAGTACATTTTAAAACAAAAACTCTGCAGAACTTTTTGGATCAGGTAAATCATTTTTGCCCATGGTTTCCAGAAAGTGGAAGTTTAAATTTAGCTATGTGGGACCGAGTTGGGGAAAAGTTAAAAGAAAAGGATGTTGGAGCTACAACTCTTGCATTATGGGCTTTGATAAATGAGGATCTTAAGGGAGAAAAATTAGATGAAAGTACTAAGGAGTCTATGAACTCTGTTAGAGCGCATTTACAAGAAGTTGGGGAAGAAAAAAATGTCCCATAAAGAAGAAGGCAAAAAAGCGCCTCAGGGATCTTCTGATCCAGATGATTGGGTGGCTAAAGAGGAAGAGGAGCCTCGAATGAGAAAAAGGAAATTTTGTATGGGTCAGTACAGAGAGCCTTACAAAAAATTCAGGAGGATGATACTAATGAGGAAAAGGATTTAGATACAGAGGATGAGGCTAAATTAGAGGAAGAGGCTGCTAATTCTGACTGGCCTCCTCCTCCTCCTGTATGGAGTTGGTTCCACTTAAACAAACTAAAAAGAGATATAACGTTATGTCACCTATAGAACAGGTTATGGACAGGGCCAGAAAAAGAGGAGAAGATTTTTCTGAATTTCCTATGGCATACCCCGTGATGGAAGTTATGGATCCACAAGGTAACAGAGTTAGATAACATGTTAGTATTGAATTTAAATGGCTTAAAGAACTAAAGTCAACAGTTTCACCGTATGGGCCTGCAGCTCCCTTTACTGTGGCTCTTTTTGAAACCATAGCAGATAATAACTTGACTCCCTTAGACTGGAAGACCTTTATTTGTGCAGTTCTATCCGGAGGAGATTATTTGCTGTGGTCAGCAGATTTTAGGGAATTCTCTCTCAAGACCGCTACGTTTAATGTTCAATCTAGAAATCTTGCTTGGAATCAAGACATATTATTAGGAGAAGGGCAATATGAAGGAAATCATAATCAAATTAATTACCCTCCTGCTGTCTCTACTCAAATTACAGCTACAGCCCATCATGCCTGGCAAAAATTAACTTCCAAAGGAGAAATGAGTTCAGCATTAGCCGATATTAAACAGGGATCTGATGAGCCTTTTCACAAGTTTGTAGACAGAGTGTTAAAAGCTGCAGGCAGAATTTTGGGGGCTCCAGAAAGGGGAATCCAGTTTATGCAACAACTGGCTTTTGAAAATGCCAACATAGCTTGTAAAGCTGCTATTCGGCCTTACAGAGCCCAAACTGATTCGTCTGGGTATATTCGCCTATGCGCTGATATTGGTCCTGCTTACCAACAAGAATTTGCTATGGCTGGTGCTTTTAAGGGTATCACAGTTCAGGAAATGTTTTGTTTATGCAAAAAGGCAAGCAATGAGGAAGTTGTTTTAATTGTGGACAGCCTGGACATATTAAACAAAATTGTCCTTCTATGCAATCTCAACCTCGATCTCCAGGAAACTACCCTAAATGCAAGCGAGAAAAATATTGGGCCAATGAATGTAGATCTAAATTTGACAAGGATGGACAATTTATAACATGTTGGGATCCAGATGCTCCTCTCCTATTATTTGTATTTCAAACACAGTCAACTCCTCCTGGATTATTATGACAATCTAATCCTCTATTGTGGATCCACTTGTCAGCTAGTCCCAGTAAAGTAATTTTGCCTTATTATGAGGCTATTGTGTCATTGTGTCAGGACGCACCCAGACAAGGGCTTACTTTGGAATTGAGCCTTCCAACATTATTATACCATATACTAAAGCTCAGACTAATTGGCTTTATGCCAATTCAGATGAGTGGTTGCTTTCTTTGGCTGGATTTACAGGACAACTAGATAATCATTACCCTTCCAATAAGATTACTCAGTTTTTTACTTTACATTGTGTTGGTTTTCCTACCATAGTTAAAAAAAACCTTTAAAAAAATGCTTGCTCTATTTTTTTCTGATGGTAATGCTAAAGGAAAAGTTGGCTATACTGTTCATGGGTAAAAAGTTATTTTTCAAGTTCCAGGGTTATCTGCTCAACTTGCAGAATCAGTGGCTATCCACACAATGTTACAACATATTTTTGAGCCTTTCAATTTACTGATAGTGTTTATATTGTTCAAGCTATTCCCAAGCTTGAAACAGCAATCAGATTCTTTCTACCACTCTGGCTAGTCAAATGTTTGCTCTGATTCATGGACTTATTCAGGTCTGTCATAATCCTTTCGCTATTATTCATGTTAGAGCCCATTCTGGCCTCCCTGGACCTCTTGCTCTAGGCAATCAGACTATTGATAAAGCCTTAGTAACCTTGGCTCAAAAAACACCTATACAAAAAGCTCAATTGGCTCATATATTTTATCATGTTAATAGTCACTCCTTACGTTTAACTCATCAAAACGTACCAAAAAAACAAGCCAGAAAAATTGTTAAAACATGTAACAATTGTGATGCTTTCCATCCAGTACCTCATCTTGGGGTTAAACCCCAAGTGCTGACTACAGGTCAGCTATGGCAGATGAATGTGACTCATTTTATGAAATTTGGGAAATTAAAATTTATTCATGTAACTATTGATACCTGTACAGGATTTATTTCTGCTACCTTGCATTGTGGAGAAGCTGCATGCCACATTATAGATCATTGTTTGGCTGCATTCACTGTTCTTGGTGTGCCACACCAAATTAAATCTGACAATGGACAAGCTTATACCAACAAGCCTTTTCAAATTTTTTGTACAAAAAATAAATATTAAGCATGTGACAGGTATTCTTTATAACTCTATGGGCCAAAGCATAGTTAAACATGCCCATGCCACCATTAAGATATATTTACAAAAGACAAAACTGGGGGAATTATGTCCTCCTTGTTCACCCAGAGTTCAATTAAATCATGTACTTTTTATTTCGAATTTTTTAACTTTGAACATCGCAAATCTGAGGCTGAACATTTTTGGCACCCTAAAATGGCATGCCATTATGCCATGGTTAAATGGAGGGGCCCCTTAAAAAATACATGGCATGGACCCGATCCCGTTTTGATTTGGGGATGAGGTTATGTTTGTGTTTTTTCACAGGTTGAAGATGCTGCTCGATGGCTGCCAGAGAGACTGGTACAACAAGTGGATTACATCAAGAAACAAGATCATTCCCCAAGTTGCCACAGACTGATCCAGTCGGGGTCCCACAACCATGGGAAATCAGGGTTTTGGATAATCAGGAAGACACAGGTTAGGCGAATTTGTCAGACAGAGACGACACCAGAATGGCTTTGAATCTGCTGCGATTTATTGAAGTCAAGCCAACACTTTTATAAAGAAACACCTTAAAGTTGACATACCTCCTGGAACATTTACAAAGTTTACATTTTAAGAAACAGGGCAACCTGGTATAAAGGAGTCTCTACAAAAAAATCTTGGCCTAAAAGCTTTTAATCAAAGTAAACAAAGGGCATAAAACTTTAAACTCGTGGCTATTTGTGTAGTTTTATTGCTACTAATTAGTGAGTGGAAAGCCAGGGACTGTGATGGCCCTCCGAGCCAAGTCAGCTAAAGATTTATAATCCTCCTTAGAGATAAGACGCTCGAGCTAGCCTGTCCATAAAACTCATAGTATAATATAAAACCTTCTGACCTCCTATGTTTACTTATCTTCTTTCTGCCTCATCATAAACACCTGTGTAAAGCTCTTACTCCTTTATTACCTACAATGTTTGGATTTTCTACAAGCAATTTCTGATACTGAATCTGACTCATTACTTTTCCTAAATTTTTATTTTTCTTTTTCCCTGTTCTTGCTAAAGCTTTTAATAATCTATCAGAAATATGTTTCATTGAATAGTTAATTGTGCTGTTCCAAGAGAAACAACAAAAAGCTCATCAATCCAACCCTGCAAACGAGGAAGTGTAGGAATCTCAGAATACGTCTTTTTGGTTTAGGTGGTCAGGGGGGACACTTTACCAGGGACCTCCAGGAAGCTCATTCCCAAGGGAAACATATCTCCCATCTAGCAGCACAATCTATTGTTATGCTACACAGACAACACTAGAGTGGGTGTGGCACAAAGTGACGATATTGCTGATCCTGTTGCAGCTGATTCATCCAGTGCAGGCTGAATTACAACCTTGGGCTTTAGTGCCCAACCCCCCTCTTGTTCTCCCTGTACATGTTAGTGCACCTTTGTTTCCTGCCTTGTATTCTAATAATGATAGCTTAGGTTTACCTTTTTCTTCTATAGATACTTCTACAGATATTCCTGGGTTTTATAATTTTACTGATTCAGTTTGTTTTAGGATTGCTGGTTCATTCATTGGGCATTCTTACATTAAGCTTTATCTTCCTTGTGTTCAACTTTACTATGGAAGACATGCTGATAGTTATAGGCTAAAGCCAGATTTGGGAAATAAATTATTACTGACTAATATTCGAGTTGCCATTAGCTATTGTAATTTAACTGATCAGCCTACCTCAGTAGATCTACCTAGTTGGCCTGAAAGGAGTATTTATTCTACCTCTGTAGGTCTTCCTTTACCCTGGGTTCATTGTTTGCCTCCTCATCAGCCTTTGCAGGCATTAAATAAACCAGGATTATGGGACAGACCACACACTGACCCTGTGGCTGATGCTAATGTCATACCTATGAAGTATCCATGGGTAATTGGTCCATATTACTTATGTGGAAAGTTGAGTTGCATGGACATTAGATCTCTCTGCTTTTTGAATACGACCATTGTAGAAAATGGTACTATGTGTTTTAATGCTATTGCAGGCAAACCTTTATCAGTAACCCCAAAAGTTAGTCTTACTCTTTCTCCTGCTAAGGTTTCTTTAAAGCCACCTTTTTTCTTTTTACTAGTTAGCAGTCCATTGGTATCTGCAGAAATTAATTGTTCTATAGGCTCTTGCAGAATTTCCTCCTGTTGGAATATCACGTTTTTTGCAGGAGTTGTTAGGACACCTGCTAGCTTGTGGGTACCAGTTGTTTCCCCAGATGATTATCCTAAAGTTGGACTTATGACTGTTACTAGATTTAAAAGAGATTTTGGCATTACTATGGCTATTACAGCAGCTATTCTAGCCACCCTCACAGGAGGAGTTACAGATGCAGTGGCTCTTTCTCAAAATACCATTACTGCTGCAGCATTAAATCAGTTAATACCACACCTACTGCTTATCAAACTCAATTGCTTGTCAATAATCATTTTCATCAGGCCATTCTGGTTTTGCAGCAACAAATAGATTTGTTGTCAGAAGAAATTAAAGTAGTAAGAAGCATGACTAAATATTCCTGTGACCCTCATTATGGTAAATTCTGTCTTACCCCTTTTCCTGTCACTAACATGTCCTCAGCTAGACAACAGCTTTCCACTCTTATTAAGGGCCCATGGGATTCAAAGTATGTACAATTATATGCTCAGCTTGCTAATGATCTTACTAAGTTACAGGAGATTGTTGTGGAGCCACTGGATATAGACTCGTCCTTCCTGACATGCATTTGGATACATTTGAAGAAGCTTCTTGATCCATACTGAATGTTCATTTATGCATGTTTGGCTGGTCTGGTACTATTTATCTTTGTAGTTGCCAGATGTGTCCACTTAGTTCGACAGCACCAAGCTAGATTTAATGAAACCATGCACAAAGTCCTTTTGGCCATGGAACAGAAGCATGCTTGACTCCCTTGCCCCAGGTAGGGGCTTAGCTTGCCCAGCTCACACATCAGCTTTAACCTCTCCTTTTCCTGTGTGATGGGCCAGTTAGTTCTGGGTGATCGGATATATACCAACCTAAGACACAGAAATCCCCCTATAAGCAGGATTCTCCCATGACAGGTAAGATATTTATTGGGAATCACTCCCACCTAAGACAGACATGGTCCCTTTGTTTTAATTCGAAAGGGAGGAATTGTGGCAGCCCAATTGGAGTTATTGGCAAATTGGAAAGTGCATCTGTGCAGTGGAACTCGGCCTTTCAGCCCTAGTTACTATCTAAGCTTGGAGGCTAAGAGATTGACCCTGGCAATTTCATAGCAAGAAGGTTCTGACCAGGAGAACTAGATGGTAAAATCCTTCCTTCCATGGTAACCAGACAGCAGACTCTGTGTAACCTTGAGTGAGCTCTCCTCTGTTTTGACCAAGTAAAGCTCCTACATGAGAAACTGCTTGTACTTTTCTGCCTAATTAAATGTAAACCTGACATCCATTAAACTGACATCTTGATCAAAGCATAGACTTGGTGTCCCTCTTTCTGTCACCTTGTCCCTCTCTCCCCAGCCTTCACTTAGGAGGTGTCCAGGTGTCACTGCTGGTCAGTGATAGGGTTTCCCTGTGAGACTTGTTTTCTTCTTTGCCTGCTGGCTTCCTTCCTTCCTGTCTATCTGTTTTGTTTTGGTTTTATTTTATTCTTTTTTTTTCCTTTAAACAGGGTTTCCTTGTGAAACTAACTATATACACCAAGCTGGCCTTGAACTCAGATAAACAACTGCCTTTGCCTTTTGAGGCCTAGGATTAATGGTGTGTAGCATTCTAAGTTTTAGAAAGATAATAGTTTGTTTATGTTTTTAAATGTGCCTGTTTATTTTGTAAAAAGAGAGGAGTGCATGAATTTAGATAGGTAAGATGGGAGGAAAAGAAAAAAGAAAAAAATGAAAAAATATTTTCATTATACAAAAAAGACATTACACATGTTGATCAACATATATATATATATATATATATATATATATATATATATATATATATATATTAATCAAAATGAATGGTTAATCTGCCCTACAGACTATCAAAGCAGATGCTGAGCCTGATGGTCAACTGTTGAGGAGAGTGAATGGAATTTTATGTAAGAAGTGGGAAATAGTAAGAGCTGGAGAGGACAGGGTCTCCACAAGGAGAACAACAGAACAAGAAAATTTGGACACAGGGAACTTCCCAGAGACTCATACTCCAACCAAGGACTATTCATGGAGATAACCTAGAACCCCTGAACAGATGTAGCCCATGGCAGTTCAGTGTCCAAGTGGGTTACATAGTAATGGGAAGAGGGACTGCCTCTGACATAATCTGATTGGCCTGTTCTTTGATCACTTCCCCCTGAGGGGGGAGCATCCTTACCAGGCCACAGTAGAGGACAATGCATCCACTTTTGATGAGAATTGATAGACTAAGATCAGAAAGGAGAGAAAAACCTCCCCTATCAGTGGACTAGGGGAGTGGCATGCATGCAGAAAGGGGAGGAAGGGTGGGATCGGGAGGGGAGGAGGGAGGGGCTTATGGGGGGATACAAAATGAATAAAGCATAATTAATAAAATAAAATAAAAATAAAAAATGAACGGTTAAACAATATATGGAATACAAATTTCAAATTGTAAAAAGAATAAGAAAGAACCAAATGAAATTGTGTTGCATTTCAAACAGAGTTTAAAACATGAATATAATATAAAGTCATTAAGACATGAAATCTTGGCTGTAAAGTTTCCATTTCCTTGCTTTGTGTTTGGAGGCTTGGAGCCCCTCTTCTGCTTTCTCATGAAACATGTACTAGAGATGGTAGTCTATAATTTGTTCCAAGCCTTTGCTTACATGCATAAAGTTTTGAAAAATGACACATATCATCCAATATACAGATGCATTTTAATTGATTCTGTCTATTGGCGAACTTTATTTATTTCTTGTTTCTCACAGTTCTGAAAATTATTCTCAGACATAATTTTATTGTATATTTGAATTTAAATATTAACTTTTAATTGTTTCATACAAATATTTTGATCATATTCACCAATACCACCATATCTTCCCAGGTTCACTCTGTCCATCTTTAATCCCTTACTCAGCTAACTTTGAATTTCAACTACAGTCTGTGTTCCACCATTACTAACTATAACTTGAGCCTTCCCTTCAGTGTGGTTGACTTCTTAGGGGTTACAACAGTGAAGAAACACACACTCTCTCTCTCTGTCTCTCTCTCTCTCTCTCTCATTCTTAGTAGCCATCATATCTCAATAGGATCTCAGCTAGGGAAAAAATTTCCTGCCCATCACCCTCACATGCTGGCATTTTGTAGTGTTTGAGAATGGTCTTGTACATGATTTTATCATTACTGTGAGTTCAAACGTGAAACTAGCCTATCGTAGAAAGTAAATATTGTTTCCATGAGTTTATACACAGTCTCTGACCCTTCAAATCTTCCAACTTCTCTTCAAACAGGATGCTTCAGTCTTCATGATAGGGTTTATGACATGTATGCCTCATTTAAGGATGAATTTAATAGTCTATTATTGTCTGTACCATGATCAGTGATTTGTTTCTGTATTATGTGACATCTACTACAAAAAGAAACTCCTATGATGAGAATTGAGGGATGTACTAATCCGTGGGCATAGCAATCAGTCATTAGTTGATTTCATAGTGAGCCCACTTAGCAGAATAAAAGTATAAATTTCTCTCCTTGGGTCTCTTCCTTAGGCAAAGACACTGGTCATTTTTATAGTGCCAATATGTATTCCATACCATGGAGGGGACCTTATGTCAAATAAGACAAAGGGTGGCTCCACATAACCTGTGTGCCCATTTTTGTACCAGAGAACATATCATATAAAGCCAGTCATTACTGGATCCCTCATGGTTCAGAGATGAGTGAGAGTGACGGTTGCTTTTATTTTCTTTGGTAGCATCCATAACACCTTTAAGCACTGTGAATCTAGGCAGCAGAGATAAAGCATCCAAGTGAGTACCAGCTAGATTTCTCCATGTTCTGTCATTCAAATATCTAGTGTCCTCAACAATAAAGTCATACCATCATGTTCGGCAGGATCCAATCTTAGACCTTCTTCATACATATTCTAGATAATGAATATGAAAGATATACGGTATTTGATATTCTTAACATGACTCAGAATCATTATTATAATTATATACAAGTTAACTGAGCTGTACAGACCTCTGATTTGATTAATTTTGGTACCTTGCTGCACTCTGCCCAAAGTTTGGTTACGAGTCTCAGCATCTGCTTTGATATTCTGCTGGGTAGAGTCTTTAAGAGGCCCTCTGTTTTCTCCTTCCTCCAATGTCCACCCTGTTTTTCTTTCTGAGTGTAGATTGATCCTCATGGACAGTTTTTTAAATGTTTTTCTGCACATAAAAGATTAAAAAAAAATAATTAAAATTTTAATTGGCCATAATTAATGAGTATTAATACTGCAAGATCTTACCTGATTCTAGTTAAAATTCCCATTCTACATTTTACTTTCAGTTACTCATAAAAAGATGTTAAAATATGGATTTTATAGAAGTATTGACATTTGAGTAATAAAAGCCATTGCACTGAGTACTAAGATTATAAGGTCTATGTTTTTCTCCTTTGTGATTTTCTGACATCTGTGCAGGTATAAGTTTAAGAACTACCAGTTTCTTCTGGCCCTGGTATTTGCCATTGAGGAGATCAATGGAAATCCTCGTCTTCTACCCAACACAACCTTGGGCTTTGAGATACATAATATTGGATCTACTGAAAAGTATATCCTTATTCGCACCTTTTATTGGCTCACAAGTGTGGAGAATCATCTACTTAATTACAACTGTGCAAGAAAGAAAATGTCACCTGCTGCACTCACAGGAACATCATGGGCAACATCTGCTCACATTGGGACATTACTACAACTTTACAAAATACCTCAGGTGAGGGATGAGGTGTGAAACCTAGGAGTCATGTATTCTTTGTTAACAGGATAGGTGTCTGAAAATGTGAAAAGGATGCATGAGATAATCCACTATCAAAGGAGAATGTGAAGGTCCTTGATGATAGATCCGTATTTCTAGTACTTGAAATACAAAGGAATAAGAGGTGGCTGAGCCCATCTAGCTTATTTAAACTGGAGACCTGTCAGTAATTTTTTGTGAAAAACTCTGGGTTTTTTTTTGTTTGTTTGTTTGTTTTTGTTTGTTTGTTTTTTTTTTTTGCCTTTTAAAAAATGGCAAAACTATCTTCATCCTAACTGTTTACATTTGTTGATTCAAGATGGAAATTGTGTTTAATGCCAGCGTTCTTTATCTGGTTACCAATTTTTTTTCTACAGCTCTCTTTTGGGCCTTTTGATTCAACCTTGAATGACCAAGGTCAGTTTAATTCTCTCTATCAGATGGCTCCCAAGGACACATATCTATCACTTGCCATAGTCTCTTTGATGATTCATTTCAGATGGTCCTGGGTTGGTCTGATCCTCCCAGATGACCACAGAGGAAATCAGATGCTGACAGATTTGAGAAAAGATATGGAGAGTAATGGCATCTGCATAGCCTTTTTGAAATTTATCTCTGGAAACATGAATTCACTTTCCAATGAATTATGGAAAAACATGGAGGAGATTCAGGAATCCTCAGCAAATGTCATAGTTATATATGGGGACATTGGATCTTCACAAGGCTTAATGCAACACATTGGACACCTGTTTATGACATGGAAAGTCTGGGTCTTAAACTCTCAGTGGGATGCTGTCAGCCATGCTGATTATTTCATGGTAGACTCATTTCATGGGAGTCTTATTTTTACACACCATCATAAAGAGATGGTTGAGTTTACAAATTTTATTCAAAGAGTTAATCCCTACAAATACCCTGAAGACACTTATCTTCCTAAGTTTTGGTATTTGTTCTTCAAGTGCTCATTTTCTGAGCTTGACTGTCAACTTTTGGAGAACTGCCAACCCAATGCTTCTTTGGAGCTACTGCCCAGACACATTTTTGACCCAGCCATGAATGAAGAGAGCTACAATATATATAATGCTGTGTATGCTGTGGCCTACAGTCTCCATGAGATGAACCTTCAGCAAATACAGAAGCAACCATATGCTAATGGAAAAGAATTAGAATTCTTCCCCTGGCAGGTAATATCCCTTCTTCTGTGTTGTAATATCAGCAATGTGACATTTTTATTATTTTTTAAGTCACTCAAATTGGGTATTATAAGGTTTACATACGTTGTCATGAGCATGGGAGAATATTAGTTTCCCTGTCTAGACAGCAGTACAAAATCCTAAGTAAATGTCCTTTGTAAATATCATGCAAGGAACAAAGAACAAACAACAGCCAATATTAAATTCATATAACAAATTGTCTCTCAGTCTTCTTCATAATCTCTGCACAGTGAAAAGTGGGGGTTTTCCATGAGTATTTCTCAGAGCAGAAGAACGTGAAGCAAATCCTTGATGTTTGGAACACTTCGGAGCACTACCATAGGGTTATGAAATGAAGGGTCACCTTAAAGTGAACTTTAGACTTCAGGGCCCTGGTTTGAAGAATGGAAGCTCTTTAGATATTCCAAACATTGGCTAGCTTTTTAATGCAATGTAAATTATCTTAATTTACATAACATGGTGTCTTATATAACATGTGCATGTTATGTCTTACATAACATGCACAAAGTCTTAGCTTTGTGCAATGATAAATATCTCCAGAACAGAATGAGATTTTCAAAACTTAATGCATTTCAATCCAAGTATCATTCATTTGATGACTCCTTCAATTTTTCTTTTTATCATGAGGGGTTAAAACCACTGAGATTTCATTGTATTACCATTTTAAAAATATTTGTATTTTCTGAGATGTATTTCAACATATATTTCTGAATCTCTCGTAGCTCCACCCTTTCCTAAAGAACACCCTTCTGGAAAATCATGTGAGCAGTGACACAGTAATGGATGAGGGAAGAAACTTAGACTCGGTGTATGATATTCTCAACTTTTGGAATTTTCCAAAAGGTCTAGGATTAAAGGTGAAAGTAGGAAACTTTTCTCCAATTGCTCCCCAGGGTCAACAGTTGTCTTTATCTGAGCAGTTGATTCAATGGCCAATAAGCTTTACAAAGGTGAGTTGTGATTCATCTTACTGCTTTGACTTTTCATGAAAACTAAAATAATTTTCAGGATGTAATGATCCTTGGACTGTCATTCAGTACCAATCAATATTTAACTAATATAGACTCCTTTCTCATTCCCTGCCTCTGATCAATAAAAGAGCTCATTTAATTAAGCTCATGCAGTTCTTTTTTTCATTTTATCTGTATTGATTTATTTATTAAAATTTATTCAGTTTGTATCCCCTGATGAAGCTCTCTCCATTATGTTCTACCCACCCTCCTTATTTTCTCTCTATGCCCTTTCTTTAGGCACATGATAGGGCTGGTCCTCCTCCCCTTCTAACTGACCCTAGCCTATCAGGTCTCATCAGGGCTGGCTGCATCATCTTCCTCTGTGTCCTGGCAAGGCTGCAACCCACCCCCCAACCCTGGGAAGGTGATCAAAGAGCCGAACACTGAGTTCATGTCAGAGACACCTCATGACCCCTTACTAGGAACCAACTTGAAATCTGAGCCCTCTATGGGCTTTCTCTGAGCAGGGTGTCTAAGTCTGCTCCATGCATGGTCCTTGGTTAGAGTATCCGTCATCTTTCCAGGTAACTCTGGCCCTAGGTTTTTGACTATGTTTGTCTCCTTATAGAGTTCCTGTCCCCTCAAGGTCTTTTTATTTCTCTCTTCTTCCATAAGGTTCCCTGCACCTCACATAAATGCCTGCATAAAACTCTTCACACATACACCCAAAGATTCATTTCCATGGTGAAGCCAAGCCCTGTCAAGTTCTCAACATCCACAACCACAGTGGATATGAAAGCTCACCCTAATAGCAAATATAGAGACTGTTTTCTACAGTCATACTGTGACCTTTTAGAACATTACTTTAATGACATACTCTTAACTGCAGCTTAATGTATCGTACCAATATTTAAGCATGTAGTCTATGTAGACCCAAAGCTGCCAAAATTAGCAATACCCAAATCCGTTGTTTTCAATAGCATGTGTAATCATTTGAAAATTTACTATTCAGTGATACTCAGAAATTCTCGACTTTCTTGGATTTTTCACAAAAGGTTGAGCACTTGCCAATAACTTTTATTTTCCTCAGATTCCTCAGTCTGTGTGCAGTGAGAGCTGTAGGCCAGGATTCAGGAAAGCCACCCAGGAAGGCAAGGCTGTCTGCTGCTTTGATTGCACTCCTTGTGCAGAAAATGAGATTTCAAATGAGACAGGTAAATACAGGCTTACAGAGGATTTTCTTATCTGTGCACAGGCTATCTGCAATACCTAAGCAAATGGAACAGGACTGGAGAGAGAATAATGATCTTTTTCCTTGATTAGAAATATAAGCATTGCTCTTACTTTTATTTTCTTTTAGATAGATATAGATACACAGATAAATACATACAGAGATACATAGATAATTCATAGATAGAAAAAAACACTCTAGACATTAAAGTCATCCTTGACTAACATTGCTGATCCATTGCAAATATTCTTCCCTAAAGAGAACCACATTGCCCAAAAATTAGCAGTCTATTTCTTTCCACCACAGACACAGTTTTGAGCCCCATTTCCTTATGGTCACATTTAAGATTCACTTAAGGCTTGGATTTCTCACATCCTATTTATGTTTATTCTTAGTGCAAGAGGTTTTTTTTAACACTTCAGGTGACTGAAGATTTGGATTTGATTTCCTTTGTACATATATTTTATCTTTATGAAAAAGTTTCTTACTGAAAATCAATTATTTCATATAATTTGTTCTTTTGAATCTGCCTACCTTTTCCTAAACATAGACTCTTTCTCACACAATATACTAAGAATAAATTTCCTCTCCCTCTACTTCTCTCAGTTTCCACTTACCTTTGCTCTCATCCAGATCCATTCACTATCTCTGTCTCACTAGAAAAGAACATGCTTCTGAGAAATAATAACAAACATAACAAATTAACATATAAATAGGTAACATAAAACCCATCATTTCAAAGTTGGAGGTGACAAGACAAAAGAAAAGTAAAAGCCCCAAGAGAGGGCACAGGAATCAGAGACTCACTAGTTTACACTTTCAAGAGTACAATAAAAGTGCTAAACTGGAAGGTATAGCATATGTGCAGTGGACCTGATAAAGAAAAGTGTGGGCCCTGTGATTTCGGTTTTTTAGACTGAATAAGGCACTAATCTGTGAGTATGGCAGAATATAAGCAAACATCATTTTTTAGAACAATAACATTGGTTTGACCAAAGGTCTCTGGGTTAGCAAGTCTCTGGTCCTTGGTAGCTCAAATAGAATCAGTTATTTGTATCATCTCATGGAGAGATTCATGAGTGTAAACAGACATTGGTTGGTTATTCCCTCAAGGTTGGTGCCACAATTAATTACCTAGCATATTCTGTAGAGAAGGCTGGTTATATACCAAAATTTGGTAGTTACGTTGGTGTAAACACACATCTTTTGTCTACGTAAAAGTACCATTCTGTGTCATGAACAGTTAGAACCTGGAAGGTGAAGGTTCTACATAGCACCATTTTAAACACTTCTAATTTAATACGTTGCTTTGTTGTGTTGTCTTCCATTGTGGGGCCTTTCTGTCAGGTTGTTCAGGAAAACCTCTTGTCTTGGCAGCAGCCTGGTTTTCTTGGGATTTCCATTTCATCTTTTTAGGCAACAGCTCAAGATCATGAAACCGTCCTGGTACTTGAAGCTGCATTATTTGTCAAGAGATGGCCAGTTGGGTTTCTGTCTCCCCACTATTTGGAGACTTCATTAGGAGATTTCAATAGGAATTCATTAGTATAACCTCATTCCAGATAATCTTTTCTACATCTATCCATTTGCCTGAAAATTTCACAGTATCATTTTTAAACAGCTTATTTAGAGTCCATCATGTGAATGCATCATATAAGCTTTATTCATTCTTCTGTTGAGGGACATCTAGATTGT
>NW_026589809.1:0-1309 GCF_907164565.1 Psammomys obesus | reverse complement strand
AGTCTATTTCAAATTGCATACATACAGTGAGTTAAAAGCAGGTTTTTACAGGATAGTTGAAGTTTATAAAATTTATCTTTCTGTTACAATAGATTAAGTAACTGAAATAGAGATTTAAGTAATTTTTTGTTTTCTTCTTATTTAGTGTTTTGCGTGGGTGTAAAGCTAATTTTCTATAACTTTGAGATGTTCATCTCAATGGATTTGGCTTGTAAAAGCTGATTTCTTTTCCTGCATTCCAACTAGACTTTGTATCATTTTGACTTTTATTAAAAACTGACCAATCATTTGTCAACATTTGCTTTTCACTTTGAACACTGTTTTTGTGTTTTGCCTCCACATTAAATATTAACTTTAAATCTTTGCTGTCTTTATAGCTTATAACAAAGATACATATTTATATTTTCTGTAATATTTCACTACAAATGATTCTTCTTCAAATCCAGAAACTGATTTAGAATAGATGAGAATGTATAAATGCTTGATACTTAAAAATGTACACTACTCTGAGGACATGCATTACTGTATGTAGTAATACGCAGACATAATGTAGGAAAGCACACATTGTACTTCACTGTGTACACCTATCCGTGCAGAGAAAGAATTTGAGTATCTTTTTGAATCAATATATTATGTTGCTTTTTTCCTCAACAAATGAAGTATTTAGTATGGTGACTCAGGATTTTGAGGTTTATTTACTTTTTACTTTCTAATAAGTACTTTTATATTTTTTGCCTTCAAATTGAAAGACCAAGCAGGAATGAGCAACTACTTTTTATTGTGTTGAAATTTAATTTTTTTTCAACCTCTATTTTATTGATTAAACTTACTCTTTCTGTGAGCTGACAAATTCTTCTGTTTATGGTCTTGGCTACAATCAGTTTAAAACTCAATGTGACAGTATTCTGTGTAATCCTGTGGCACAACACATTCAAACCACTGGTGCTATTAATCTGCTGCCATCGCGTCTTTCTGTGTTGTATGAAAATAGTCTTTAAGACTTGATATATACGTGATATGTATGTACCTCAGCATTGTAGAGGATATGCTTAGTATGCAAAAAAGCTGGGTTCAACTCACAGCACAAGAACACACACACACACACACACACACACACACACACACCTGTTCTCTAATGAAGCTACTGTAAGTGGTTGATACTTTTAAAAACATAGCCCTTTTCTAGTTCTTACCATTTATGAATGGCACTACAGACTAGGAACAACATTTTTACCATGTGGCCCTTTGTGGTACATATTCCGGGTCTTAACTATAGCAGAAACATAATAAAAAAAATCTATGACAATGC
>NW_026589808.1:0-4359 GCF_907164565.1 Psammomys obesus | reverse complement strand
AGAATGAGAGACACAATTGTTCCCACATTTAAGAGTCCCATAAAATACTAAACTGAAAGCTGTAATATGTTTGCAGAGGACCTGGTGTGGACTGTGTAGGCGCAATGCTAATTGTTTCAGACACTGTGAGCTCATGAGTTTTGACCACCTGATTGAGAGGGCTTTGTTCCCTTGTGTCCTCCATTCCATCTACATCTGACACTCTTCCTGCCTCCTCTTGTGCAGGGTTCCCAGAGTTCTGAGGGGAGGGAAAATTTCATAGGGAAATCCTATTTAGAGCTGTGTGTTTTAAGGTCTCTCTCTGCGTAATGTCTGATTGTGGGTCTTTGTTTTCAATCCCATTTAATGCAGAAGGAAGCATCTATGTGGATGGAAGAATATGGCACTGGCCTATCAGTTAGCAGAGAGCAATATATATATATATATATATATATATATATATATATATATATATATATATATATATATATATATTTATATATTTATATTTATATATATTTATATATATAAATATATATATTTAATTTAATTTTTCTTTTTAGTTACATTTTGTTAACTCTGTGTCCCAGCTGTATCCCGTTCCCTCATTCCCTCCCCAACCCCACACTCCCTCCCTGGTCTCCTCCCTGCCCCTTTCCAAGTCCCCTGATAGGGGAGGACCTCCTCCCCTTTCATCTGACCCTGTTTTATCAGGTATCTTCAGGGCTGGCTGCAAAGTCCTCCTCTGTGGCCTAACAGACTGCTCCTCCCCTGGGGGGTGGGGGGTGTCAAACAGCCTGCCCTTGAGATCCTGTTAGAAATAGTCCGTGTTCCCCTTACTTTGGAAAACTACTTGGTTACTGAGCTACCACAGGCCACATCCGAGCAGAAGTTCTAGGTTGTATCCAGCAGACACTAAGACTCATAACCAAACCCTCGGCAGAGTGCAGGGAATCATATGAAAGAAGGGAAGTTAGTATGATATGGAAAGGATAGGAGCTCTACAAGGACCAAATATATCTGGGCACAGGGTCTTTTCCGAGACTGACACTCAACCAAGGACCATCTATGGAGCAATATATTTTTATAACAGCCTGGTTGATTGAAAAATTCCCTAGGATGTCCTGGCCCAACAACACAATTAACTGCATCCCTGTCCCACAAATGGAAGACTGGTTTGGTCACAATAGGTGGCTTATTGGAACTTCAGTTCCCATTATTAGGAAACCTCCTTAGGATCTCCTTCTATTATTTCAGGAAGTTTCCACCTCAGTAGTTTTCCAAATCATCTCTCAGATGACCCTCTATTGCAGCTGTATCTTCCAGGATTTTCTTCCTCTACACTATCTCTCTTGCTATTCATCACCTTATCCATCCATTCCCTCCCCCAACATTTCCCAGGCCACCTGTAAAATGTTTTTTTATTTCCCCATCTCAGGGATTTCCAAGTGTCACCTACCAGCTAATTGCTCTATAGGTATCATCTCTTCGTGTATGGATTTTATGCTGGTTTTATTTATCTAATGAATAAAACAACAGATAAGTGAATATGTACCATATTTATCATTCTGCATTTTATTTACTTCGCGCAGGATGGTTTTACTGTTTCCATCCATTAGCCAGAACAAATCATGAGGTCATTTTTTTAAACAAATAATACTCCATTATGTAAATATTCCACATTTTCCTCAAGGAGATTGTCAGTCCTGTCATTTGATCCTTGAAAGTTGCTGTGACTTTAATCATTATATTGAATGACAAACTATCAGGATGACTATTTTCATTCAGCCTAGAGGTTTCCCTCCATCTTCTTCCACTTACTGGTGATTTGAATTGGATTGTCCCCATGAAGTTCACATGTTTACATGTTTAGACCCAATGAGGACCTGACTGGGAAGGGCTAAGAGGGTTGGCCTTGTTAGAAAATAAAATTCCTATTGGAGTTGTATTGTAGGAGTGTGTGCTTTGAGTGTGTGCCAATGAAAGGGACCAGAGAGATTTGGTCTCTGTACCCTTGTCTTTGATTCTGTTTGTTTCTGCCATTGATTTTGGCTATCTCTGTCTCTCTCCGTCTGCCTTCCTCTTGTGGTTCAGTGTGAAAAGCTCTCAGCTCTGATGAAGAACAACAAAAAGATGACTGCTTGCTGACATGACATCATGGATGAACTCTGTAAAAGTATAAGTAAGGTCCAGATGAAATGCCTTATGTTCAAAGTGTTGCCTTGGTTAGGGGGCATTCTTACAGTAAATACTACACTGACTAAGGAAATATCTGTGCATTTAATACATTCTAATGAAATCTGTGATGATGTGAAAGTCACCTGTCAATGACACAAGACTTTATTAATGACTACTTGAAAGTAATATGTGACACTTTTCCTGAACTAAGAGTCTTGGAAACAGGAACTGTCATCTCTGGGTCGTGTGCTTTCAGCTGCCCAGATTGAGGCATGTAGGGCTGCTCAGCCTTTCTCTCAAGCAGGGTGTCCACCTGTCCCTTTTAACACATTCCTCCTGAAACTATTACTGGTTTTTACCTGTTTCATGACATCACCCTCCCTCTCAGCCAATCTGCACCTGATAGAATCTTGAAGTTTCCATGGAGATGAGTAAACAAACCTACCTCAGTGTCCAGTATCTCTGATCCTGTGCACATGTGATTTTTTTTTTCTTGTGAAACCCAACAAACCTTTATCTCATCCCTTTATCCAGATCCTATCCCTTTACTCCTGTTTACCTCTGTGACAATGTCAGGTAGGAAATGAATCTTTTATGTTTATTGAATTGGACATCTTCCTAAGTTAGGAAGCTTCAAAATGATGTGGGATTAAGGGGAATGTACACAATGACAAGATGGATTCCTTATTGTGGTCTTGGATCTGAAATTCCTTAGGGTTGTGACTTTTGCCTCAGCAGTTACTCATGTACTCACTAAAGGTACCTTCACATTCTTTTTTATAT
The DNA here is from genome assembly GCF_907164565.1 of Psammomys obesus. Lineage (NCBI taxonomy): Eukaryota > Metazoa > Chordata > Mammalia > Rodentia > Muridae > Psammomys > Psammomys obesus. Next base: position 1,419 of record NW_026589808.1, on the reverse strand, counting down.
CATAGGCTGGCAGGGTCTAGGGTTCCCTGGGGAATTGGGTCTTTAAGAGCAGGGAAAATGTCCTTATTGTGTACTAGGAGTGGTATAGCTGGATCTTGAGGAAGAGTTGTTCTTAGTTGTCTGAGGAAGCACCAGATTGCTTTCCAGAGTGGTTGTACAAGTTTATATTCCCACCAGCAGTGAAGGAGGGTTCCCCTTTCTCCACAATCTCTCCAGCATGTGTTGGCACCTGAGTTTTTGATCTTAGCAATTCTGATGGGTGTAAGGTGAAATCTTAGGGTCCTTTAGGCATATACCCAAAAGAAGGTTAAGTACACAGTAAGTACATTTGCTCAACCATGTTTGTAGCAGCCTTATTTGTAAGAGCCAGAAGCTGGAAATAGCCCAGATGCCCCTCAGGAGAGGAATGGGTACAGAAATTGTGGTACATCTACACAATGGAGTATTACTCAGCAATAAAAAAAAAAGGAAATCATGAAATTTGCAGGTAAATGGTGGGATCTAATCCTGGGTGAGCTATTCCAGAAGCAGAAAGATGCACATGGTATATACTCACTCATATAGACCTATAATATAGGATAAACCTACTAAAATCTGTACGCCTAAAGAAACTAATCAAGAGGGAGGACTCTTGCTAAAATGCTCAATTCACATCCAGAAAGGCAAAGAGGCTGGAAATCAGAAGAAGGAGAAAAGAGGAAACAAGTCAGGAGCCTGACACAGGGGACCTCTGAAAGTCTCTGCCCTGCAGACTATCAATGCAGATGCTGAGACTTATGGGCAACCTTTGGGCAGAGTACAGGGAATCTTAGGAAAGAAGTGGGAAACAGTAAGATTTGGAGAGGACAGGAACTCCACAAGGAGAGCATCAGAACCAAAAAATCTGAGCACAGGTTTCTTTCCTGAGACTGATACTACATTCAAGGATTATGCATGGAGATAACCTAAGAACCCTGCACAGATGTAGCCCATGACAGTTCAGTATCCAAGTGGGTTCCATTGTAATAGGACAGGGACTGCCTCTGATGTGAACTGATTGGCCTGGTCTTTAATTACCTTCTCTTGAGGGGGAAGCAGCATTACCAGGCCACAGAAGAAGACAATGCAGCCACTCCTGATGAGACCTAATTGACTAGGATCAGAAGGAAGGAAAAGAAGACCTCCCCTATCAGTGGACTTGGGGAGGGACATGCATGCAGACAGTGGAGGAAGGGAGGGATTGGGTCAGGAGGAGGGAGGAAACCACAGGGGTGATAAAAAGTGAATAAATTGTAATTAAAAAAAATTTTAAAAAAATTAAAAACAGAGCAGGAAAAAGTGAAGGAAACCAGAGAATTCCTGGGACTGTTTTGGCTGAAACAGAGGGATGGGGAGAGAGGTGTATGTCAAAGGAGAACTGAGGGGCAAGGAGCTATTTGA
>NW_026589807.1:0-10420 GCF_907164565.1 Psammomys obesus | reverse complement strand
TGAGCTTTGCTGATTTGGGATCCAGGAAGGATTGTACTGCAGAACTGAGTGTCTGTGGTTGGGTCTGCGCTCTGGTGCTGGCAGTGGGTGCTTTTCCGTGTGGCGGGGTTTCAGGAGGTATGTGCGCTCCTCTGGTGTGGTAGGGTTTTTGGTGTTGTGTGCGCTCTAGTGTGACTGTTTCTGGAGTTGTGTGCGCTCTGGCGGGTGGATTTCTGTAGGTCCATGAGCTCCCCTGCACTTTTTGAGCCGGGATTGCACCCCGCAGGGTTGGGGGAGGGGACACTCCACGAGTCCAGACCTTGACAAGAGCACCCTGGGTGGCGACCGGTGTATGGGCTCCTTGGACATGTGCCGGAGGGGTGGTGCTCAGTGGGCAGTTTCAGCTGTCTGCTGCGCTAAGGGGCCTGGAGCACTGTCTCTGCTGTCTTAGTCCCCAGGCTGTGAGCTTTGTGCTCAGCTACCTGATGCTGTGTTCAGGCTTCCCTGTGGGGGAGGCCTGGATAAGGGAAGTGCCCTACTTTGTTCCCACAGAAGTCCACGCCTCATCTAAATCTAAAAGCACTTCACTCTTCTGTGGTATCCCCTCTCCTTTAGCAAGCCCCAACGTCCAAATTCTAGTTTCGATTGCCTCTCCACTCACCAATTTGGGAGATTCATGTCCTGTGCCTCTCCAAAATGGTGGGCTCTGTTCGCTGCCATCTTGGAACCTTGTCACTTGAGTTTTTGATCTTAGCCATTCTGATGGGTGTTAGGTGAAATCTCAGAGTCATTTTGATTTGCATTTCCCTGATGGCTAATGAGGTTGAGCATTTCTTTAAGTGTTTCTCTACCATTTGATATTCTTTTACCGAGAATTCTCTGTTTAGCTCTGTACCCCATTTTTTAATTGGATTACTTGATTTGTTGCTGTTTAACTTCTTGAGTTCTTTATATATACTGGATATTAGCCCTCTGTCAGATATAGATATAGGGTTGGTGAAGATACTTTCCCAATCTATAGACAGTCGTTTTTTTCTTACGACAGTGTCCTTTGCTTTACAGAAGCTTTTCAGTTTCATGAGGTCCCATTTTTTGATTGTTGCTCTTAGAGCCTGTGCTGTTGGTGTTCTGTTCAGGAGTTGTCTCTTGTGCCAATGAGTTCAAGGCTTTTCCCCATTATTTTTTCTAACAGGTTTAGTGTGTCTGGTTTCATTGATGTGTCTTTGATCCACTTGGACTTTAGTTTTGTGTAGGGTGATAAGCATGGATCTATTTGCATTTTTCTACATGTAGACATCCAGTTAGACCAGCACCATTTGTTGAAGATGCTATCATTTTTCCATTGTCTGGTTTTGGCGTCTTTGTCAAAGATCAGTTGTCCATAAGTGTGTGGGTTTATTTCAGGGTTTTCTATTTGATTCCATTGATCCATCAGTCAGTGTCCATGCCAGTACCTTGCAGTTTGTAGTATTGTTGCTCTATAGTACAGCTTGATATCAGGGATGAAGATACCTCCAGAAGATCTTTTATTGTAGAGGATTATTTTGGCAATTCTGTGTTTCTTGTTATTCCATATGAAGTTGAGGATTTTTCTTTCAAGGTCTGTAAAGAATTGTGTAGGAATTTTGATGGGAATTGCATTGACTCTGTAGATTGCTTTTGGTAAGATGGCCATTTTCACTATGTTAATCCTGCCAAGCCATTAGCACGGGAGACCTTTCCATTTTCTGATACCTTCTTCTAATTCTTTCTCCAGAGACTGGAAATTTTTTTTATACAAGTCTTTGACTTTCTTGGTTAGGGTGACACCAAGGTACTTTATGTTCTTTGTGGCTATTGTGAAGGGTGTTGTTTCCCTGATTTCTTTCTCAGCCCTTTTGTCTTTTGTGTCCAATTGGTCTACTGATTTTTTTGAAGTAATTTTGTATCCAGCTACTTTGCTGAAGATATTTATCAGCTGTAGGAGCTCTCTGGTAGAATTTTTGGGGTCACTCATGTATACTATCATGTCACCTGCAAATAGTGGTACTTCGATGTCTTCCTTTCCAATTTGTATCTTTTTGATCTTCTTTAATTGTCTTATTGCTTTAGCTAGGACTTCAAGAACTATGTTGAAGAGGTATGGAGAATGTGGACAGCCTTGCCTTGCCCTGATTTCAGTGGGATTGATTTAATTTTCTCTTCGTTTAGTTTGATGTTGCCTATAGGCTTGCTGTATATTGCCTTTACTATGTTCAGGTATGTGCCTTTTATCCCTGATCTCTCCAAGACTTTAAGCATATATGGATGTTGGATTTTGTCAAATGCCTTTTCAGCATTTAAGGAGATGATCATGTGTTTTTTTTTTCCTTTCAGCTTGTTTATATGGTGGATTGCATTGATGGATTTCTATATATTGAACCACCCCTGCATATCTGGGATGAAGTCTCCTTTGTCATAGTGCATGATATCTTTGATGTGTTCCTGGATTTTTTTGTTGAGTATTTTTGCATCAATGTTCATAGAGGAGATTGGCCTGAAATTATCATTCTTTGTTGAGTCTTTGTGTGGTTTAGGTACCAATGTGACTGTGGCTTCATAGAATGAGTTTGGTAGTGTTTCTTCTGTTTCTGTTTTGTGAAATAATTTGAAGAGTATTGGTGTAAGCTCTTCTTTGAAGGTCTGGTAGAATTCTGCACTGAAACCATCAGGCCCTGGGCTTCTTTTGGATGGGAGACTTTAGATGACGGCTTGTATTTCTTTAGGGGACATGGGACTATTTGATTTACTTACCTGGTCTAGATTCAGCTTTGGTAAGTGGAATCAATCAAGAAAATTGTCCATTTCATTTAGGTCTTCAAATTTTGTGCCTTATAAGGTTTTGAAATAAGACCTAATGATTGTTTGAATTTCCTCAGTATCTGTTGTTAGGGCCCCTTTTTCATTTTGTTGATTTTGTTGATTTTGTTGGATAATGTCTCTCTGTCTTTTATTTAGTATGGCTAAGGGTTTGTCTATCTTGTTGATTTGATTCATGACCTCTATTAGAGACATTGTTTCTTTGTTTAATTTCTGTTTTGTAGACCTGTCCTTTGTTGAGAGTGGGGAGTTGAAGTTCCCACTATTAATGTGTGGGAAGCTATGTGTGGTTTCAGTTTATTAATGTTTCTTTTACAAATGTGGGTGCTCTTGTATTTAGGACATATATGTTCAGGATTGTGATGTCTTCTTGATGGAGTTTTCCTTTGATGAGTATGAAATGACCTTCATCCTGTCTTTTGATTAATTTTGGTTGAAAATCTATTTTATTAGATATTAGAATGGCTACTCCTGCTTGTTTCTTGGGTCCATTTACTTGGAAAACCATCTTCCAGCCCTTCACTCTCAGGTAATGTCTATCTTTGTGACTTTCGTGTGTTTCTTGTATGCAGCCAATTGTTGGATCTTGTTTATGTATCCATTCTGTTTGTCTGTGACTTTTCATTTTTTTTCTTTTTTTTATTATTTTTTACACTTTATTCACTTTTTATCCCCCCATCAGCCCCTCCCTCCTCCCCTCTTGATCCCACCCTCCTTCCCCCTTCTTCATGCATGCCCCTTCCCAAGTCCACTGATAGGGGAGGTACTCCTCTCCTTCCATCTGACCTTAATGTATCAGATCACATCCGGAGTGGCTGCATTCTCATCTTCTGTGGCCTGGTAAGACTGCTCTCCCCTCAGGGGGAGGTGATCAAAGAGGAGGCCTATCAGATTGTGTCAGAGGGAGTCCCTCTTCCCATTACTATGTAACCCACTTAGATACTAAACTGCCATGGATTACATCTGCACAGGGGTTCTTGGTTATCCCCATGCCTGGTACTTGGTTGGAGTATGGGTCTCTGGGAAGACCCCTGTGTTCAAATCTTCTTGTTCTGTTGCTCTCCTTGTAAGGTTCCTGTCGTCTCCATAACCTACTATTTCCCACTTCTTACATAAGATTCCATGCACTCTGCCCAACAGTTGGCCATAAAGTCACAGCGTCTGCCTTGATAGTCTGCAGGGCAGAGCATTTCAGAGGCCCTCTGTGGCAGGTTCCTAGTTTGTTTCCTGTTTTCTTCTTCTGGCTTTCAGAGGCCCTCTGTGGCAGGTTCCTAGGTTGTTTCCTGCTTTCTTCTTCTTCTGATGTCCATCCTCTTTGCCTTTCGGTATGGGGATTGAGCGTTTTAGTCAGGGTCTTCTCTCTTGATTAGTTTCTTTAGATGGACAGATTTTAGGTTTATCCTATAAGTCTATATGCGTGAGTATATACCGTGTGTGTCTTTCTGCTTCTGGGACTGCTCATTCAGGATGATCCTTTCCAGGTCCCACCATTTACCTGCAATCTGTGACTTTTCATTGGAGAGTTGAATCCATTGACGTTAAGGGACATTAATGACCAGTGGCTGTTAGATGCTTTGATTTTGCTGTTGGCTAGGGTAGTGTGTTTGTGTGCTTGGCTACTTTTAGTTTTGCTGTAGTGAGGTCATTTGTTTCTTGTGTTTTCCTGAATGTAGTTAGTTTTCCTGGGTTGTATTTCTCCTTCTAGTATCTTCTGTAAAGCTGGATTTACGGGTAGGTATTGTTTAAATTTGTTTTTATCTCTGAATATCTTGCTTTCTCCATCTGTGATGACTGAGAGTTTTGCTGGCTATATTAGCCTGGGCTGACATCTGTGTTCTCTTAGGGTCTGCATGATATCCGTCCAGGCCCTTCTGGATTTCATAGTCTCTGCTGAGAAGTCAGATGTGATTCTGATGGGTTTGCCATTATATGTTACTTGGCCTTTTTCCCTTGCAGCTTTTAGTATATTTTCTTTGTTCTGTATACTTACTGTTTTGATTATTATATGGTAGGAGGATTTTCTTTTCTGGTCTAATTTATTAGATGTTCTGTAGATCTCCTGTATTCTTATAGGCCTCTCCTTTGAGTTGGGGAAATTTTCTTCTCTGATTTTGTTGAAAATATTTTCTGGGCCTTGGAGGAGAGAATCTTCTTTTTCTCTATTTCTATAATTCTTGGGTATTGTCTTTTCATATTGTCTTTGATTTCTTGTAAGATTTGTATCAGGAATTTTTTGGATTTAACATTTTCTTTGATGGATACATCTATTTCTTTCATTTTGTCTTCTACACTTGAGATTCTTTCTTTAATCTCTTGCAGTCTATTGGTTATGCATACCTCCTAGTTCCTGTTTTCTTCCCTAAATTCTTCCTCTCCATGATTTCCTCCCTTTGTGTTTTCTTTAATATTTCCAATTCTGTCTTCAGATCTTGAGTTGTTTTGTTGATTTCCTTCACCTGTCTCATTGTATTTTCCTGTTTTTCTTTTAGTTCCTTTAGCTGTTTGTTTGAACAATCCTCTGTTTCTTTTATTTCTTTCAGTGATTTAATTATTTCCTCTCTGAAGGCCACAAACTGTTTGGCTGCATCTTCCTGTATTTCTTCTCTGATGGCCATAATTTGTTTGTCTTTATGTTCCTGTATTTCTTTACGGAGAGCCATAATCTGTTTGATTTTATCTTCTTCTAATTCTTTATGTATTTTATTTTTATGTATTTTATTTTATTTATTCTTTATGTATCTATTATCTTCTTCATCAGCATAGATGTAAGGTCATCTTCTTGAATTTCAATTATGCTTGGGCCTCCAGGGCTGCTCACCCCTTGGTGACTGGGTTCTGGAGATGCCATATTGCTCTGTCTTTTGTTGGTTGAGCTTTTATGCTGGTCTCTACCCATTGGGCTATTTTAGGTGTTGGCTGTTAGTGCTTCTGTTGCTTCCTGGAATCCTGGGGCAGGGAGAATCCCCTAGACAGGAAGATGATTTTTCCTGAAGGAGGCCTCCTCTGCTTTTTGAGTATGGTCATGGAATGGACAGTATTTCTCAGGAATTGCCACTGCTTACTTCAGCGGTAAGTTACAATTTACACACAATTACCTGAGAGGTAATTGTGGTCTTTTTAATAGGGGGGCTCTAGTCTCACACAGAGAAATCCTGGAGATAGCTGTCCAGCTACTGGGTTTCTTGCTCTCAATTTAGTGAGCCACTGCAGCTGTTACACTGTCTTCCAGGCACAGCCCTCTTGAAGAACCTGAAGATTCCTGAGCTGTGGTGTTTTCTCCCACCAGGGAAACTCAGTCTCTGTTGTTCTGGGGTCACAGTTCTGTCTGAGAAGGTGAGTTGGGAGTGCAGTAGGTCTCTTGGCTGGCAGCTAAGGGCTCCGCTCTGGGCCAGAGGTTACGTGTCCTGATCTGGGCCAGCAGCTGTGCACACACCGGTCTCCAGGATCTTTTCCAGGTATTGACTGGGTGACCTGAGGTCAGTCCAGATTGATTTCCACACTGTAGGATTTTCTCTCACCTGGGAATCACAATTGCTGATGTTTTAGGTACTAGAGTTCAGTCTCCTGGGTGCCGTACTGACACTGCTGTCCTGCTCCTCAGACACAGTGTCATCCTGGTGCCGCTATCTTGGATCCCTGCATAAAAGTGTTTTTTCCTGTTTCTTTTGGTTAATTTTGATCTGAAGTCTACTTGGTTAGATATTAGAATGGCTACACCAGATTGCTTCTTAAGTACTTTTGCCCCGAAAGTAGTTTTTCAACCCTTTACTCAGACGTTGTGTCTATCTTTGATGTTGACATTGTTTCTTATATGCAGCAGAAGGATGTAAAGATCCTGGTTTTTTTGTTTTGTTTTGTTTTGCATCATTTCTGTTAGTCTATGTCTTTTTACAATGGAATTGAGTTTACTTATAGAGAGATATCACTGGGCAATGATTGTTATTTCTGTTATTTTGTTGTTGTTGGTGGTGGTGTTTTTTTTTGTTTGTGTGTGTATAGGCTTTCCCTTCTTTGAGTTTTGCTGGTGTGAGATTGTTTATTTCCTGCATTTTTTTCAGGTCTAGTTAATTTTCTTGCATTGGGATTTTCTTTCTAGTATCTTCTGTAGGGCTGAGTTTGTAAGTAGATAGGTATTTTCTCTCTATGTGTTGACTGAACACATACAGGCATAGCAGTCTGAATTGCCCTTTTTTCTAAACCCTCATTCGTTCTCAAGTCACTTAGAAGTACTGGAGGTCAAGAACCCACTCATGGTCTATGAGACCATCTCTGGATGTGTTTTTACAGAATCTCACTCTCTCTCAAACATGCTATTTTTCTTATTGTTCAGAGGATGCATAACTTGGAGGACTTAAATGGACAACGGATCAATGGTAGTGTGTTTTCATCCTTTGGACCTTACCTTGATCCCGACGTCATTCTCAGTTCCTGTTTTCTGTATTCATGAACACCTGTTTTCTCTGCTTGTGGGTTTACGGAAGCTGCTCCACCACTTCTTGTGATAGAGTATCCATGAAGAGACCCCTGAGAAAACCCAAGTGGTGAAGCTTGTCTCAGGATGGTGGTCGTAATGAGAGATGTTTAGGTCACGGTAGTTCCAAGTGCACAAATGGTTAATCCATTGTTGAGTGTATTATAGAATGGCTTATTGGACAGTGGGACCTAGAGTGAGGAGGTGTGTCATGAGAGCATGCTTCTGGATGATCTATGTTATCTGTGGGTCCTTCCTCTCATACTCTCTGTGAGCATCTTTTTCTACCATGGGATCCTCACCATTCCATAATGGTCTTTCTCATAATGGCCCAGAAACAACAGAACCAAATAAACTTTTCTTTTCTCTGATGCCATGAAGGGTGCTGAACCTGTGTCTGTTGCTTTTGTTGCCCATGTTTCAACTCCAGGAGTCCCTCTATGGGTCAGTGTTCTGTTTCTTTGTCTTGTCCTTTGCACCCTGCTCACGGTTCCTCATCCAAATCCCTGTGTGGAGGTAAGGAGGGACCTGACCTCTTATCTGGAGCCTCTGTTGCTTCATAGTCTTGCTCCTAAATGTATCCATAGGTACACTCCTCCCCCCGTGGTCTTGCCATCTGTGAGGTTGTAAGTGGAGTGTGCACTGGGAAGAGTAATGGTTCCCAGGCACTGAAGTCTCTCTGCTTCTGCTTAAGAGCCCCTCCAGCAGACAGCTTCACCAGGAGAAGAGGAGATAGTTCCCCCAGATGTTCTGGGTTTGTGGGGATTGGTCCCCTTCTTCCCCTCTCACATGTATATACATAGAGTGTCTCTGTTTTACACTACTCTGGGACAAATGTCCCCAGGCCAGAGGCAGCCCTCACCCTCCTGCTAAAGGAGGTGCCTCCAAAAGTCCCAAGGCTCAGGGATTGCCTCCATCCTCTTTTATGGCTTATCTCCTTCCCAACAAGTGATCTGTACAGTTGAAAACCCAGAACCCCCCATTCTCTGAAACACCACCAGCTCTCTTCAGCCAGCTCCAGACAGTCCTTTACAGGCACCAGCTAAACTGGGATGATTGCCAACAGCTCTTGGCCATCTCCTTATGGCCAAGTAGTGGAATAGAGTCTAGCCTGAGAGTAGGAAATCTGCCTTGCTGCCAGGCAGGTGATCCCTGCTTGACAGTGCAGCCCAGATAGAGTGGATATTCCCTTCTTTCCAACCTGACTGCGACCCCAGTACTGACCAAGATAAGAAGGCTAGGGGCAATTTTCACCAGACTCTTTTGGGAAAGGGTCAGCTGCTAGAAAACCCACCAATCTATGTAAGGTGAGTGAGAGTCTCTAGAATCCCTAGAATCACCTGCTGGATTCCAGCAGCTCCTCTGCGAGGCTACCCAGTGCTCACCCCTGTAGATACAGACATGCAGAAAAACCAACAAGCAACCCATATTGCTTTTGTTATGCAGGTAGATTCAGACATTAGAAAGAAGCTTCAGAAGTTGGAGGGGGTGAGGTCATGAACAGGTTCCAGTTATTAGAAATTGGTCAGGAAGCTTAGAGTAACTGTGATTCTGTAGAAGACAAAACAAAATATTGACCTGAGCAGTAATGGCAGCACTCAAGGAGACCAATGAAATGGATCTCAGAGTGGGAAGGTGGAAACATCAGGGAAGGAAGAGGGAGGGAGGACATCCTGTCCTACATAAATGATTTCAAAGTGTGTCTTTGTCCAGGCATTGGGACTGTGGAAGCGGCCAGTGGCTTACCTATCTAAAAGACTAAGTCCTGTTTCTGCCAGTTGCTGTGACAGCTATGCTAGTAAAAGAAAGTGACAGACTGACTTTGGGTCAGGATATCCTCCCAACCATCCTATGCTCTGTGGAGGCCCTCTTGAAGGAGACCCAGAGAGGTGGATGTCCAAGATTCGAATAATGCAATTATGAAACACTTCTTGATACCAGCCTTGTATCCAGTTCTTTAAACCTTCAGCCATCTACCCCGGCAGTCTTCAGCCAGATGATAACCCAGCAGAGCTCCTCCACTCTTGCATGGAAGTGACTGTTGTGGTCCAGTCCATCAGACCAGCCTAGAGGATGTCTTGCTGCAGAAAGCCAAAGAGGAACAGCACACAGATGGGAGCACACTGAAGATGGGAGCACAATGAAGATGGGAGCACACTGAAGATGGGAGCACAATAAAGATGGGAGCACAGTGGTGATGGGCACACACTGATGGGAGCAGTACTGCTGAAGATGGAAATCTGGTATGCTGTGCTGTAGTTGTCACAATATGGGCTATGCTCTCAGACAAGGAACTTCAGTACAAGAGGCTCAGCTCTTGGCATGAATTCATGCCCTTAACTGGGAGTAGGGCAACTGGATATGCAGACAGCCATATGCAATTGCCATAGCCCGTGTGCATAGTGCCATCTATAGGAAGAGTGTAAACTCCACCTTAGCCAGAAAGACAATTAAAATCCAAGATGAAATCCTGGTCCTATTATAGACCCTGTGGTTGCCAACCATCCTGAGTGTTGGTAGAGAGTGTCTATCTACAGAGTGGCCTCCTTGTCCACTGCAGCTTGAATGTTCCTGGCAGCCCAGATGCCAGACTTGATGGCAGTGTCTATCAAGCCATGAGGTAGGCTGATGTGCTCCTTAGCAAAGTAGATGTGGCCCTCTGGAAGAGCTGCTTGGAATAGTCCACATATTGGTAGGGTGTGAACTCAGCAAAAGCGCCAAGGGTGAGGGGGTCCAGGGACCATTGCTTGATCACTGATTCGGGGCACATGCGCTTTAGCTCTTCCTTGGATGCATTGTGCACTGCGGCCAGCTCATCCAGGACAATATCCACTACCCGGTCATCCTTCATGGAGAGAAAGAAGAGGGAATCATCGTCCACAGTGTAAGAGGCCAGCAGCACGCCCTTGCCACCTGGCAGGCTGTGGCTGGGATAGTAGATGAAGTGGGAGGGCTGGTTCGTGATGGAGCTCCCACCCTGTATGCCCTCCTTTTCCCAGAAACGTTCGTTGCACACTAATGCCACCTTGGTGGCACTGGTGTAATGCAATGAGCGCAGGGCGTGTGTTTTGTCTCTGGACAGGGCTGGCTGGAAGGTGATGAGGCGTGTGGCCTTGGCTGAGGCAGAGATGA
>NW_026589806.1:0-1494 GCF_907164565.1 Psammomys obesus | reverse complement strand
TGCACATAGCAGAATGTCATTAGGCGTCATTTTATGCTATGTTCTTCTGGCAGAATGGTAGTATTTGGTTTTAGCCCAAGTCCCTTGTGCTAGCCTCAGGTTTTGGTGACTCAAGTAGGGTTGGGAATGGGCTCCATCTTGTGGGGTGGGCCTTAAATCAAACCAGATGTTGGTTACTGCTGCAGCGTTGTGCCACTCATGCACAAGCGTGTCTGTCGATCAAAGCGTTCGTAGCTGGGTGCGTAGCGTGCAGAGTACCTTCCTTTGGCTTAGACACTAGCATGTAGGGGGAAGGCTCTGTAACGCACAGACTTCTCCATGTTCACTAACTTGAGGGGGTGTTGTCTTCAGCAACAGGGCCGTGCTTTCAGATTGTGGAGAGCACCCTCTAATCTTGGCAACAGGCTGGGTTGTTTGGGGGTTCCCATGGGACCTCTTTGGACAACTACTGAATTAGATGTAAGCTCTTCCTGGCCCTGGAAGCCTCGTTTCGTGATGACGTGTGCAGTGGGGGCTCTGTCTCCTCCACCCTCTGGCGATTCCACTTAGGTCATCTTTTCATACGTATATGTTTAAGGAAGCTTCTACTGTATTAGTTGTCCACGCTACCCCTACAAATGGCCCTTATATGTAGCTGCTTCTCCCCATATTTATTCCCTCTTCTCCCTTTTCCATCCCTCTCCCAACCTGATCCTCCCCTGCTAGTTTCCTCACGTCCACCGTAACTATCCTATTCTTTTCTGGGGAGCTCTAGTTTTCCCCTCCCCCTTACTCTATACCCTCTGTGGTTCCATGAACTGCAGCTGGTCATCATTGCTCTAACGGCTAATATCCACATATAAATGAATATATAATATATCGCTCCTTCTGGGTCTGCTTTACCTTCCTCACAATGATTTTTTTTTTTTTAGTTCCATCCATTAAGCTGAGTGTTTCATGATTTCTGAGCAACATTCCATCATGTAAACGCACCACATTTTCTTTCTTCATTAACGTGTTGAGGGACATCTTGGTTGTTTCCAGTTTCTTGTTAGGACGTTCGAGTAGCAGTGATCATGACTGAGCAAATGTCTCCGTGGTAGAATGAAGTGTCTTTTGGGTATATTGCCTAAAAGTGGCACAGCAGGATCCTGAAGTAGGGTGGTTGCTCTCTTCCTGAAGAACCATCACACCATCTCCACAGTGGATGTACACACTCCCACCAGCAATGGAAGAGAGCTCCCCTTAATCCACAGCCTTGCCAGCAGGAGTTCAATTTGCTGTGTTGACGCTGGCCACTCTGACAGTTGTAAGATGAAGTCCCAAAGTAGTTTTGATGTGCCTTTTCCTGATAACCAAGGATGCTGAACATTCCTTAAGTGTTTCTCCTTCAAGTGTCTTCTTCGGGGGAACCTCATTTTAGATCTATACTCCATTGTTTTAACATGTCTTTTTTTTTAACATAATATTTTATTGATTCTTTGGGAATTTCACATCATGCACCTGATTGCACTC
>NW_026589805.1:0-10930 GCF_907164565.1 Psammomys obesus | reverse complement strand
TTTTTAATGTGAAGGATTCCCTAAGAAACACCTATCTGTCTTCTCTTGTACAGTGAACCCTTTGTTCTTTGTGTCTATGTTCCTATGGTCTTTCCTATCGTGGTGTACAGCTGAGCCTTATCCTGGGACTAAACCTAGAACGAATGTATCTCCTTGATCATTAATTTGTTTCAAACTTGCTTTCCTTTTTGTGTAAATCAATTGTTTGACATAGGGAGGTTCACAGAGCTCTTGCAGTTTTTGATATACTGTGGGAGTGTTTTTATATTACTTGATTCAAGTCAGAAATTCTTTAAAATCATCGCCAGGGATTATGAAATCATCAGTTCATATAAACAGTACTATGTCATGTAGGTATATCTTTAAAATAATCTGCAGAAAATCTGCCCAAGAGAGTGAAGCAATGAGCACTGAGGGTCTCTCCTATGCCAGATATACGAGACAAGCATGGAAAGGCAGTACAGCAACAAGAAGAAGTCTTGAGACAAAACTTTGGGACTTGGCCTAAACGGAGATACACCCATGTTCAGCCACGCAAACATGACTGGGTTGTCTCCAGGAAGCTCACTTGCTTGCTTGCTTCTACCAACCCAGCATGCAATTACTCACAGCATTTCAGGACTGAGTGCTCAAAAATCTGTAATTCTCTACCATCTGTGGTTCTCTGTTGCTTCCCATCTGCAGCAAGAAGGGTCTCTAAGGAAAGATGAGTGAGGTACTGATTTAATTCTGTATGGTATATAACTAGGAACCACTTTATAGACACACTGCTTTATCAAAACAATGGCTCTTGGTTTTTTCTGAGGACCATGGAGTATCCAACTCTAGGTTCTCGGTAATCCCAGCAAGGCAATGTCACCATGGCTTCCATCTCAAAGGCCTTAAATTCTGTCAGGGAATGAATGATTAACCTCTCATTTGTGTCACTATTGAACCATCATAGCCCACAGGCAGGTAGCGCTTGAGAATGCCAGGGTGTGTAGCTAGGTTGATTATGAACTTTTCCCCCGATACCATACAAAGCAGATCCCGTACAATGAACAGTAGACAGGAGGAGTGAAGTTTCTAGTTGGGCACAAGCTCAACATCTCTGTGCTCACTGAGATATCTAAGTACTGCCTTGATAAATCAGGAATCACAATCAGTTTGTGGAGAGCAGCCATTAACCTTGGATAGTCTGAAGTATTTGGGAGTATCCATGGGGCCTCTTTGGCCACTGACTCAATTTGAGAATGCTCATCCAGCAATTCCCATCTTCCTCATGTACAGCTGTTTACTGAAGGTGAACATTAAAATAATTTGGAACATTGTGCTTTGGGGACTTGAGACCTAAGACAGAGTGGAACCATAGCTCGGAACCACCCGGTGCAGACACCGAACATCCCTCAGCTTTATAAAAGCAAACACAGACAGACTCATTTGTGAACATCTTCAAAGGGACCTGGGCTGAATAACAGGAAGCCTGGGCTCTTAACCTAAGAGAAAAATGGAAAATCCCCGAGGGCTAGCAGGAAAGGAGTGGCCATACTCTCATCCTCTGCATTAGGAGCGAACAGGGCTGAGGACCAGCCTGAAATACTGTACAGCTGCAAAGGGAGGCTGTGTCAGTGTGCAACCCGAGCACAGTAGTATGTGGCAGAATCTGAAGTGTCCACACTGGTGAGCTTGAGGAACACCCGGTTGTTGGAGCTGTCCTTGGAGATGGTGAGCCGGCTCTTCAGGGATGGGTTGTAGTACTTATCATCATCCCACCAAATGTTTGCCAGCCACTCCAGACCCTTCCCTGGAGGCTGACGGATCCAGCCCACACCTATATTAGTAGTGCTCAGTGAAAACCCAGAGAAAGTGCAGGTCAGACTGAGGGTCTCAGAGGGCTGCAAGAGCCCAGGGCCAGACTCCTTCAAGGTGACCTGGGACAGGACATCTGTGAAGAAAGAGACAGAAGGTGAGGTTGGAACAGGCAAGGATAGGAAGGTCCATCCCGTGGGTGGCCTTGGCACTCACATGCAGGGACAAGCAGCAGCAGAAAGGAGGAAGCAAGCCTGGCCATGGCTGCACACCAGTGAGCACCCAGGCCCAGCTTTGGCTTTTCAATCCAGGGATGGGTGGGGCCAGGGGAGATTTGCATTCCTCAGCAGGTGCTGGCCCTGATGGTGGACTTAATTTCAGGACCAGGAAGAGACTGTCTGTGATGGAAAGCACAGGAGCCCTCAGGGAGCTTACCTCTGCTCTCATAGAGAGTGGCTAATGGAGACCAGAGTCCTCAGAATAAAACACTTGTGGGGAGTGCTGAGTAGGAGCAGGACTGAGAGAGACCCTCGCTGGAACAGGAAGGGTCCTGACCTGTCCACTCATTCAGGGATCATCAACCAATGATTTCACATGGAGACTCATGAAGAGCTCAGAAGGATGATACATGATGAAATTATGTGTATAGAAATAGGAAAATATCTGATATTCTCTCCATAAGATTCCAATGCTACCACACATGTCATCTTCAAAGACCAGCAGTAGGAAAGTCAATGAGAAAGAAAACATCATAGAGTAGATGATATAAAGGATCCTTTGCCAGGTGCAGAAGAGGCCAGAAGCCGGGGATGCAGCCAATGCTGGTTCCTGATATGGGAAATGCAGGCAAAAGACTCTTCTGAAGAGAGAGCATCATATCTTACCAAGAACACTTACAATGCGCTTCAGATGCTCAGCCCACAGAGGTCATAAAACTGTGATGTTGTCTTAAGTCAGTGATATGAACTGGAGTAGATGTAGACTTTTTCAGATGTTCTTGAAGTACTTCTGGGCCCATGTCTCTAAATGTGCAGACAGGTGTAGACTATGTGGAACAAAAATTAAAGTGTTAAATTTAATCCAACAAGATTTTATGCAAATTTGGATATAGCCAGGCATTGGTGGTGCTTACCTTTAATCCCAGAACTTGTAAGGCAGAGGTAGGAGGATCTCCGTGAGTTCACAGCCAGGCTGGCCTACAGACTGAGGTCCAGCACAGGCAAGACTAAATAGATGGAATCTTTCTCAAAAAACAAACAAAAAAATAAATCACCCTGTCAGTAAAGACTCAAAAATTAGAAAATATTACTCTTACTTTTGATCAGAATAACTCATTCACTCAATTTATTTCAGTGATACACTTTATAGCTTTCAAAATTCCTGAACTCAGACATACTCAACTAGGCAGTTTGTTTCAAGCTCATCTAGAAAGTTTGTGTATTTCTAATCAGTGCTGTAAACATAGCTGGGTCTCCTTCCTCATTACAAGGCCATGTGAGGTGAAAATTACTGCAGAGGGAACCATTGTTAGATAAAATGGAACTACCAATTCATCCTTCAGAAATTCTCATGTACTTGGATCCCAAATAATGGAAATATTTTTTTTTTAATTTGCGTGAGAATAGCATGTTGTATGTTGATGATGTGAGTAATGGGATTCAAGAAGTCCACGGAGTAGAGCAGCAACCAGACACTCCTTTCCATGACATGAGAAGTCTGCCACCAGAGGCAGGATCTAATCTCACAAGGTGCAAATGTCGCCCAGCCAGGGGAAAGAAAGGGAATCTCTTACAGAATCCATCAGGAATCTCAGGTCTCTCTTCAGTAAGCTGAAATTCTAAAACTCTAACAGTGGACAACTGGTTCCTAACCAGGTAATTAAGTGTTGTGGAGCAAATATAAACAGTGAGATGGATACGGTGCACACACCTGGGACATCACCCCAGCATGCAGGACTCCCGTCCCTTAAACACAAGGCAGGACGGTGATGAGGCTGAGGTCAAGAGAAGGCTAGAGTGCTGTGAGCAGATAAATGTTCCCTCCGCCCCAGGATGGGGTAGGGAACCTCGTCTCTATTCATGTGTAATCGTCAGTAGGACGGTGTCAGTGTGAGGGTGTCACCTCTTCTTTACCTTCAGGATCCTGAATGTGCACAGGGACAGTCTGTAATTAATTTACTTTCTCCTCTTTCCCCCAATCACAAAACCATACATGAGGGCTTGATGTTATTAAGTTTACTAAAATATGTTTTGTTTTAGGAGAAAATATGCAAAGGAAAAATAAAAACCAAAAGATAATGAAGGCCAGACTAGGCCAATATGGCCAGCTTCTCCTGCTCTGTGTTCACTGAGCTGATGGCTTCACATGGAGGTGGCTGACACCTTGAGACCAGGTCTCCTACACTTGCCCAGCAGATCTTCATGAGTTCAACGCTGTGGACAGAACATCAAGGACTGGGCTCCCAGGTCACAATCATATAATCCAGCGGAGGAAACCCCTCCTGTCAGTGAAAAGAAGTTTCAGACAGAATTATAGATGCTGCTGATGGCTCTGATGATGACTGGATGTTTGAAAATGAGTAACTCATTTATATGTATGTGCCAGTGATGTTTGTCCTTCCAGTAAGATTCTCATGTAATGAACAAAACACATATGTGCAGTATTACTTAACCAAGAATCTTTACTGTACTGTTTGGGGTCTTGCCACGGTAGGCACCTCACATAGAGATCATGGTCTCTGCAGTTATTTGACATCAGGAAAGAAGCCTTAGAGCTTCCTAGAAGTCTCCAGATTCTTTCCTGGTGAAAGCTGGATCTCCAGCACCCCCTGCTGGCCCTCAGCATCCTCAAATGGGGCTGTTTCTGAGCACACAGGGTACCTGGTCACTGTGTCTCCTGCATCAAGTCTGTCTTCAATGATTGCAGAGCTCAGCTGAGGGTGACCTGGTTCCCGAATGTGGACAATCACATACTGACAGACTCCTTAGTGGCAGCTCCACACTTCCTACAGACCCTTGTCCTCTTTCCTCTCAAGGCATGTGGGCTCTTTCTGGAGGTGAACAGCCCTGAGGAGGCTCTTCCTTCCCCAGGGTCAGGAGCCATCATCACCCAACAGATCCACAGGCCTTCTGAGGTCACATGC
This sequence comes from Psammomys obesus, assembly GCF_907164565.1. NCBI lineage: Eukaryota > Metazoa > Chordata > Mammalia > Rodentia > Muridae > Psammomys > Psammomys obesus. Next base: position 6,000 of record NW_026589805.1, on the reverse strand, counting down.
CATTTGTTCACATTCTGCTCGCAGAAGTCAAAAGCAGCACTAACTGTCCAGAGTTCTAAACACAGGGCCAGAGAGGGAGACAAATACCCTAGAGAATGATCCTGAAAAAGAGGTGTGTGTGTGTGTGTGTGTGTGTGTGTGTGTGTGTTTGCATGTGTGTGTGTGTGTGTGTGTGTGTGTTTGTGTGTATGTGTGTGTGTGTGGTTTCAGGGTCTCAGAATTCTGTTTGAAAAGAATAAATGTTTTAGTTGTTTATTCATTTGGATTCATTTAATATTTATTAATTCAACTTGGTTTTTTTACACTTTCCTGAAATCTGTTTGAAAAGAATAAATATTTTAGTTGTTTAGTTATTCATTTGGATTCATTTAATTTTTATTAATTCAACTTGGTTTTTTACACTTTCCTGAATTCTGTTTGAAAAGAATAAATATTTTAGTTGTTTATTTATTCATTTGGTTTTTATTAATTCAACTTGTTTTTTTACACTTTCTTGGGACTGTCTTCATCTAAGCTCAGAAGGAGATAGCAATGATGGCAAAGATGCTGGCTCTTCCTCCAAGAACAGCTGTTGGAGCTGCCTGGGAAAATTCACACATCAAGAAATTGGGGAGATGCTGTAATGCAGGCTAACAACTCACCTCTCTTACCTGTCTCCTACCCTTGTCAAGCCTCTCTTTGACATAGACGAGCCTTTCATGTGCTGTGGTGTGTGTAGGTGTGGGGGGGTGACCCATTGGGTTTAACCAGGGCCATCCACATAGTAGATTCTCTAAGGGAGTATCTAATGGGAGGAAAACTATTTGATGGAGGGGCTTAGCAGTGAGTATACATCTGAAGATAAGAGCCTGTTTACCCAGCATCTGTCAGAACTCACCAGTTCCTCAGGGAGGGGGAAGGGCACCATGAGCCCTCCACAGTCCAAGAGTGGCTTTTGACAGGCCTGATCCTGTTCAGGTCCAGTGCAAGCAACTGTAGCTGCTGTTGAATTCACATGACCAAAGCAGAGTATGTTATAATCCTTCTCCCCAAATTTCAGCTTTTACACTTCATAGTTATTCTCTGAGCCTTAGAGGAATGAGGGACATTTGAGGACTGAGGACACACCATTCTTTATTTTCTGATGCAAAATGAGGAATTATCTCATTTTCCTGCTTTTGTTGAGAATTAACTTGTACCTATGACGTGAAATATTTTGGGAAGGTTCCATGTGAGAAAAAGTTATATTCACCACCTATAAGGTGTAATAGTCTCTAGAAGTCTGTTAAGTCCAGTTCATGCAGAATACATTTTAGCTCTGAATTTTGTTTACTTGTTTTTAGGTTGGCAAGCCCTATCTACATTTGAGAGGAGGGTATTGAAGTCCCATGTCATTATTATGTAAAGACTTACATGGCCTTTTGTATTTCAGTGTTTTATGAAATTAGGGACCCAAATCTTTCTTCATAACCGTTTAAAATTGTTACATCTCCTTGAAGAATTGTTTCTCTTACTTATATGCAGTGGCACCCTTTCAATATCTTCTAATTAATTTCATTGAATGTTTACCTTGACTGGTGGGAGGATAGCTACATCAGCGTTTTAAAAATTTCTTCCAGTTGCTGGCATTTTGTTTGTTGTAGTTGTTTGATTTTTGGTGTTTTTTTTTTGTTGTTGTTGTTGTTTTTGTTTTGTTTTGTTTTTTGGTGTTAATTTTGTTTTGTTTTGTTTACTTAACATTTACATCCACCCCACATTCTTGGGACTGTCTTCATCTAAGCTCAAAAGGAGATGACAATGATGGCAAAGATGCTGGCTCTTCCTCCAAGAACAGCTATTGGAGCTGCCTGGGAAGATTCACACATCAAGAAATTGGGGAGATCCTGTTAGGATGGGTAGCTGCCTGCAGCCAGCCCAGCAGCTTCTGGCACAGGGGTTGGCTTGCAGCTCTAGTCTCTCACAAAGGTGTAACCCAAGCCTGTACCTTCTCCAGACACTCATCATAGGCCTCCTGATATTTCTCACGGGGCTTCACCATCATCTAACAAGTGGGACTCTTGCAACCTGTAGCTGCAGCCAGGTCCATCTTAGAGGGGATATAGGTACAGGTAAAGTTCTGGTCCTTGCACATAACTAGAAGATGGCAGTATGACTCAACTGGCAATGTGTCCCCTGCCAAAACCATGATCCTTAACCTAGCCATGTTGCAGAGGCTAACCCTCATTCACCTTTGGCCTACTTGGAAAAAAAATGTCTCTCTACAGAACATTGCTGAAGCCTGAGGTCAATCCTTTCTCTCCTTTGTTGATGGTTTTCTGAACCTCCTTGACCCCACGACCAATCTGCTTCTGCTTCACTTGATGCTTTTTGTTTGTTTGTTTTTGTTTTGTTGTTGTTGTTCATTCTTTGATAATAAGATTGGGGTATTTTTACTGGTTACACATTTTGTGAAGACAGAATGTAGTTGGTTCTTTGTTCTTTTTTTAATCTAGTCCATTTGTTGGACTTTTTGGGTGATGGATTGAGTCCATTTACATTTAAGGTTAGTGCAGAAAGAGGTTTGCTATTTCCTATAAATTTGTTGGGTGGTGTTCTGTTTTCCTAGAATACTGGTTATTTCTTTTCTTGATTCTGTATTAGTTTTGAGGGTTTGATGAGCTTCTGTGTTGGACATGTTTGTTTCTTCCTCTTGTCTAGATTGTTTATCTGCAGTTAAGCTACCTTTCATCTTTCTTCCTGTAAAGCATTCCACTAAGAATTTTCTGCACTGCTGAATTAGTTGTCATGAATTGCCTTGATCTGTGTTTTTGTGAAATACTGTTATTTTTCTGACAATATTGGAAGATAGCTTAGCTGGGTATAGAATTATTGGATCATAGTTGTTTATTTTCAGAGCTTAGAAATTGTGCTCCATGTCCTTCCAGTCTTTATGGTGGCTGATAGAGAGTTTGGGTTGATTCTGATATTTCTGCTTTTGTGTATGAGTTGTTTTTTATGCTTCTTTTAATATTGTTTCTTTACTTTGAACATTTGACATACTGATTTCAATATGGCATGGTTATGTCTATTTAGAGTTCTATATACATTTTGTATTTGGAAGCCTACTTCTTTCTGTAAATTTGGTAAGTTTGACGCTATAATCTCTCTAATTAGTTGGTCTTTTTATTTTTCATTCAGTTTTACCACTGACCCTTCTTCTATTTCATGAATTCTTATGTTTGGTTTCTTGGACATATCCTGTACATCTTAGGAATATCATTCATTATACTTAGTTATTTCCTTATAAATGTCTGCTCATATTATTTATCAACATTATGGTCTACCGATGAAATTTCTTTTTCTCCATGGTATTCTCTCTTAATGTTGTTTTTTTTTCTATTCTATATTAATTATAGATTATTTACATTGTATCCCAGCTGTAGCCCTCTCCCTCATTCCTTCCCAATCCCACCCTGCCTCCCTCCTCTGCTGTTTCCTGCCCCTCTTAAGTCTACTGATAGGGGAGGTCCTCCTCCCCTTCCATCTGACCCTAGCTTATCAGGTCCAATCAGGACTGGCTGCAATGTCCTCCTCTGTGACCTAACAAGGCTGCTCCTCACTCGGAGGTGGGGAAGTCAAAGAGCCAGTCACCGAGTTCATGTCAGAGACAGTCCTTGTTCTCTTTACCAGGGAACCCACTTCGATATTGAGCAGCCATGGGCTACATCTGAGCAGGGGTTCTAGGTTGTATCCATACATGGTCCTTGGTTGGAGAATCAGTCTCAGAAAAGACCCCTGTGCCCAGATATATTTGGTCCTGGTGGAACTCCTGTCCTCTCCAGGTCTTACTAAATCCTTCTTCTTTCATATAGTTCCCTGCACTCTGCCCAATACTTGGTTATGAGTCACAGCATCTGCTTTGATACCCTGCTAGGTAGAGTCTTTCAGAGGCTCTCTATGAAACAGAAAGACACACATGATATATATTCTCTTAAAAGTGGATACTATACCTAGAAGATAGGATAAACATACTAAAATCTATACACCTAAAGATGCTAAACAAGAAGGAGGACCCGGGGTAAGATAATCAATCCTCACTTAGAAAGACAAATGGGATGGACAATAGAAGTAGGAGCAAACAAGAAACAGGACAGGAGCCTACCATAGAGCCCCTCTTTAAGACTCTATCTAGCAGGATATCAAAGTATATGTTGAGACTCATAACCAAACCTTGTTTTTGGCTTTTTTTGTTTTGTTTTGTTTTGTTTTACTGACCATCTACTTCATTTCCTATGATGATTTGTCAATGTTTTAATGTCCTGGCTGCTGTTTTTCTATTTTTATTTTGAGCTTTGCCCTCTAATTTATTAGTTGTTATGTTCACTTTGGAAACTGTCTTGTCAACTATTTTGCAATCCGTGGGTGTTTGTTTGGCATGGAATTCAGACGATGTCCACCGATGCAAGCTCAGAAAGCCATCTCAGTCTTCATTTCCCAGGAGGTTGTCAGGGTAACCCAATGTAGAGATCATGAGGCTCATTGTGGTTCCCTCCCTAAGCTTTTTCCCTCCTACTTCCCTCATGGCAAATCTGAGATCTGGACTCTGAGCAGCTTCTGCAATCCAACTGTTTCAGGACACCCAGGGAAAGCAATAAAATGAGAACGCTGACCATTAAGGTGGCCACTGTGATGGGAGCAAGAGGTTCATTGTCTGAAGGAGTGTAAGGATCCTGTCTAGCAGTGGCAGTGACCATGCTCCTTAAGACAGACACTCACGGGTCTGAATAAAGAGCACCGTAAAAGGACAGTGTTTGTGGAAATTCTGTCTTCTAATTTTAATCCACCCATATTTGTAAGTCTTTAAGCCTGGGTGGCATAAAGAGAGAGTAATTTTCTCTCATGGATGAATGCTTTAAGTCACCAAAGTCTCCATAGTATTTGGTTTTGCTTTTGTTATGTTTGGATTGTTTTATTTATTTATTTTTTTATTAATTAGACTTTATATACCCCCGCTGTAGCTCCCTCCCCACTCCCTTCCCAATCCCTCTCTTCCTCCCCATTTTCCATGGGTGCCCCTCCCCAAGGCTACTGATCGAGGTGGTCTTCTTTTCTTTTCTTCTGATCCTAGTCTATTAGTTCTCATCAGGAGTGGCTGCATTGTGTTCCTCTGTGGCCTGGTAAATCTGCTCGCCCTCAGGGGGAGTGAGGGGGATCAAAGAGCAGGCCAATCAGTTCATGTCAGAGACAGTCCCTGTTCCCATTACTATGGAACCCACTTAGACACCGAACTGCCATGGGCTACATCTGTGCAGGGGTTCTAGGTTATCTCCGTGCATGGTCCTTGTTGGAGTATTAGTCTCAGGGAAGACCCCTGTGCTCAGATTATTTTGGTTCTGTTGCTCTCTTTGTGGAGCTTCTGTCCTCTCCAGATCTTACTGTTTCCCACTTCTTTCATATGATTCTGTGCATTCTGCCCAAAGGTTGGCCACAAGTCTCAGAATCTGCTTTGATAGTCTGCAGGGCAGAGCCTTTCAGAGGCCCTCTGTGGCAGGTTCCTAACTTGTTCCCTGTTTTCTCATTCTTCTGATGTTAGTTTGGTTTTTTAAGACAGCATTTTTCTGTGTAGTCTTGGCTATCCTGGGCTCCCTTCAGAGACTAGGCTGGCCTCAAAATTGCAAAGATCAACCTGCCTCTGCCTCCCTAAGGGCTGGGATTACAGACATGGGCCACTGTGACTGGATAAATCTATATAGTTTTAGTGATACCTCTCCCCTTCAGTAGGCAGTGGTTTATGCCGTCTTTGTGGCTCTGCTTCAGATGATGTTTTGTAGGTGAGAATGTAGAGGTGGGGATAGGAGGAGGGATACAGTGAAGGGGATGAAAAAAGAAAAAAGTCATAGACAGGCAATATATTTGTTGATTAAAAGTGTCCTGAGACCAACAAGCCATACTTCAAAGATGTCTACATTGTCACTTAATTTTTCCTATATTTGTATGGACAGACCCAACTCAGCTTATATTTCAAGTGAAGGGTGCTGATTC
>NW_026589804.1:6594-9102 GCF_907164565.1 Psammomys obesus | reverse complement strand
TGCATCAACAGAGCACAGAACTTCGGTCTTGAGCAGTGGGCAGTCATGATGGGCTCTATTACAGCAAATATGCCAACATTCAACCAAACACCTTTCTGTTTAAAATGGTTCCTACAATTTTGCCTTTCTCTTACTGAAAATTAGAGAGTAAAGAACTCGGGTTTCGGAGACGCAAATGGATGGGGAAATAAGTCCTAAGTTGTGTTTTGATATGCCAGCTGGGGGTGTGGGCAGGTGTGGTGTGAATTAATACAGATTAGAAATGTAATGGACTTCTTGAGGAAGTACCTTCCAGCGTAGGCTGATTCTGTGGGATTCAAGTCTATCATTGTTTGTCTACTTATTCTTGCTATGAAGTGTTAGTCTAAACAGAAACAGTTATAAAAATGATCTATGTTATCCTGTTTGAAGGCCTTTAGCTACAGGAACTGCTAATATTCAGGCTACTCTGGTTGAGCAGATGTAAGGTTTAAAGGATTTGAAAGGAGTCCGAGGCTGAACTCCACTGTCCCAAGTGATCTTAATAAACCTTGAGATAGATTTTGTTATGATTATGAGGGTGTGGTGTGTGTATTTGCCAGGGCATGCGTGCAGAGGTCAGAACACTGACTGTGTAGTCGGCCACCTTCTTCCTCCTTTAAGCGTGTTCTGGATCAAACTCAGGTCACTACGTGTGCATGGCAAGCACTTTCCCACTGGCCCTCACATAGCTTTGGCTGCACGAACCAGGGAATTCGATAGCTAGAGATGCATGAAGATGTAATTTCTTCCTTGGGTTACTCTTGAGGAGGCTTTGCTCTTTCACATTTGGTTGACACAGTTATTAAAACTTTATTCCAACTAAATAATGTAATAAGATCAGCTAGACATAGTTACCTAGAACTACTTATATTCCTACCCAGGCTGCAGTAGGCAAGGGGACTGGTTATCTGCAGATCAGATAATTTCACAAAAATTTGATGCAAAGACTTTGGTCTTATATTACAAATGACTCGAGAGGGGATTTTGTAACTTGTAAAAATGTGGCTCTCAGAGAACATTTCTTTTTTCTTTTTTTTTTTTATTTTATTTTTCTTTTTAGTTACATTTTGTTAACTCTGTGTCCCAGCTGTATCCCGCTCCCTCATTCCCTCCCCAACCCCACACTCCCTCCCTGGTCTCCTCCCTGCCCCTTTCCAAGTCCCCTGATAGGGGAGGACCTCCTCCCCTTTCATCTGACCCTGTTTTATCAGGTATCTTCAGGGCTGGCTGCAAAGTCCTCCTCTGTGGCCTAACAGACTGCTCCTCCCCTGGGGTGGGGGTCAAACAGCCTGCCCTTGAGATCCTATTAGAAATAGTCCGTGTTCCCCTTACTTTGGAAAACTACTTGGTTACTGAGCTACCACAGGCCACATCCGAGCAGAAGTTCTAGGTTATATCCATAGATGGTCCTTGGTTGAGTGTCAGTCTCAGAAAAGACCCTGTGCCCAGATATATTTGGTCCTTGTGGAGCTCCTATCCTTTCCATATCATACTAACTTCCCTTCTTTCATATGATTCCCTGCACTCTGCCGAGGGTTTGGTTATGAGTCTTAGTGTCTGCTTTGAAACACTGCTAGGTAGAGTCTTTCAGATGCCTTTTGTGGTAGACTCCTGTCATAAGTTCAATGCACATCCCATTTGTCTTTCTAAATGAGGATTAATCACCTTCGCCTGTGTCCACTTTCTTGATTATCTTCTTTAGGTGTGTAGATTTCATTATGTTTATCATGTCTTGTAGGTCTATATAAGCGAGTATATACCAAGTTTGTCTTTCTCCTTCTGGGATACTTCACTCGGAATGATCTTTTCTAGATCCCACCACTTGCCTGCAAATTTCATGATTTCTTCCTTTTTGATTGCTGAGTAGTATTCCATTGTGTAAAAATACCACAGTTTCTGTATCCATTCCTCCGTTGATGGACATCTGGGTTGTTTCCAAGTTCTGGCTATTACAAATAAAGCTGCTACGAACATGGTTGAACAAATGTCCTTGTTGTGTACTTGAGCAAATTTTGGGTATATACCTAGGAGTGGTATAGCTGGGTCTTGAGGTAGCACTACTCCTAGTTGTCTGAGAAAGCGCCAGATTGACTTCCAAAGTGGTTGAACCAGTTTACATTCCCACCAGCAATGGAGGAGGGTTCCCTTTTCTCCACAACCTCTCCAGCATGTGCTATCACTTGAGTTTTTCATCTTGGCCATTCTGATGGGTGTAAGGTGATATCTCAGGGTCGTTTTGATTTGCATTTCCCTAATGGCTAATGAGGTTGAGCATTTCTTTAAGTGTTTCTCTGCCATTCGACGTTCCTCTTTCGAGAATTCTCTGTTTAGCTCTGTTCCCCATTTTTTAAGTGGATTACTTGGTTTGTTGCTTTTCTGCTTCTTTAGTTCTTTATATATACTGGATATTAGCCCTCTGTCAGATAAAGGGTTGGTGAAGATTCTTTCCCAATCTGTAGGCTGTCTATTTGTTTTGATGACCGTGTC
>NW_026589804.1:0-6494 GCF_907164565.1 Psammomys obesus | reverse complement strand
GTCTCCTGTGCCAATGAGTTCTAGGCTGTTTCCCACTTTTTTTTCCAACTGATTTAGAGTATCTGGTTTTATGTTGAGGTCCTTGATCCACTTGGACTTTAGTTTTGTGCAGGGTGATAAATATGGATCTATTTTCATTTTTCTGCATGTAGACATCCAGTTGGTCCAGCACCATTTGTTGAAGATGCTGTCTTTTTTCCATTGAATGGATTTGGCTTCTTTGTCAAATATTGAGAATTCATAGGTGTGTGGGTTTATTTCTGGGTCTTCTATGCGATTCCATTGATCCTCCTTTCTGTTTCTATGCCAATACCATGCAGTTTTTATTACTGTTGCCCTGTAGTACAGCTTGAGATCGGGAATGGAGATACCTCCAGATGATCTGTTGTTGTACAGGATCGTTTTGGAGATTCTGGGTTTTTTGTTTCTCCATATGAAGCTGAGAATCTTTTTTTCAAGGTCTGTAAAGAATTGAGTTGGTATTTTGATGGGAATTGCATTGAATCTGTAGATTGCTTTTGGCAGGATGGCCATTTTCACAATGTTAATCCTACCAATCCATGGAAGACTGATGTGCACCTAGCATAATTTATACAACTGTGGGTTATGCTACAGTTACTGCATGACTCAGCCAGCCCGCAGTCACTGGAAGTGTTTGTGATCAGCTGGCTGGAGTCCTTTTGTTAGCCAGATGTTGTGAGTAGGCAAAGACAGGCTCTCTGACTGCTGGCTTGGGGGCACAGTGTATCTATCCTTCTGTGTTGACAGTAGTGAGCCACAGGCAGGAGCAGAGGTGGTGGCTCGTGGCGCCCTCTAGTGTCACATTCTCATGCATGCTTTGCACATTGGGATCCTTAGCTAAAGTGGCAGAGAGCTCTTGTGCAGGCCCTAGTTTGACAGGTGTTATACCTGTTGTGCAGGCCTAGGAAGTCGAGATTCCTGAGAGTTTCGTCTTCTATGCCTGGTTATGGCCACTGTTAGAGCAGGTTCTCAGGACTAAGGTGTCTGAGACCCTTGTCCTAAATGTGTTACAGCTTTCTGGAACTCTGCTAGCGACCAGGGTCTGTCTGAAGTTTTTCCTCTCTGGGTCTTTACAGCCTTCTGTTATTCTTGAACTTCAGCTCACTGACCTTTCTGCTTTTGTCGTCACCTTGTTCCTGCCCTGACCGGAACTGTCCGGACAGCCGAGCAGACTGTCCCTTGCTGCTTTTGCAGCTCAACCTGCGGCTGCTCAGCGCTGACTCTGCTCTAGGCACCAAACTTCTACCCGCCCTGCCAGCCTTGCGGCTTATTCTGTCTGCCCAGCTGTGGCCGCTGCTGCCACTCCACTGCCTCTGCCATCTGCCGGCCCAGTCCAAGACATGGCCACTCAAGAGAAGCCTTTTATTGGGCCTGACATTGCAACACCAGGGGAGGAAGCTCAGGAGGGTGTCTACTGTGAGCAGTGAGTAAGCAAGTGAGCCGCAAAGCCAGCAAGAGAGGGAGGGCTTGTACCACGGCACAGCACGCTACACAGGGAAGTGGCTGCTGTGCTCGAACCCGTCATGCCCCTTCAGCATCACCCGTGGCGTTTCCTTGTCGGCCCTGGGACAGTGCTTTCTCTGGCCTAGGCGTAAGTGGGTTCCACCATTTAAAGTTCGCCAAACCTTGTGATAGTTAAACGGTCCAGTATGAACGGCTTAAATGAGTCCTGTGTGAAGCCTCACATTTAGGAGGCAGAGCAAGCAGCTGTGATAGGCACATCGTTTCCTTTTTGGATCAGTGGAGGGTTCAAAATGGCCAGGGTAGTCGTGTTGGCTGCCTAACTGCCAGTTGTTTTGTTCAAGGCATCAGGACAGCTAGGAAGAGTCCAACAGTGGTCTAAGATCAGGGAGTAACATCACCTCGTCCCAAACATGTTTCCTTTTTCATAGGAGAATGAACCATCAGGAGGGCTCACAACGAGAACTTGAAGAAAGGAACACTGAGCGGTTTTTAATGTCGACAGTGCTCTAACACTGGTTGACCTGCAGTGTCCCGGGAAGGAGAGACTGATCCCCTGGTTTGTCTAAGAAGCATCACAAAGCAGATGCTGTTGGCAACTTTGCACAGTTACTATGGACTTTCCCCTTTCATAACTTCCCTTTGGATACACACCACAGAGAACAAAGTACATAGTATTTTAATCTATTATAGAGTATATTATATACTCTATAATGTGAAGGGCATGACAACTTTGGAATTAGGGAAATTCTCATATTGGAAATGTCTGAGCATGCCATTGACCAGTAGAGATTTAGTATTACATTTACCGTTATTTTGAATACAAGTAGTCTAAAATGTTCCTTTATCTTCTCTGTGTGTACATGTGTCTGTGTGGTGTGCATATACATGTATGTATGTGTATGTAGAGGTTCGAGGACCAACTTGGGCATTGTTCCTCAGAAATGCTGTCTACCTCGTTTTGAGACAAGGGTTCTTATTGGCTTCCAGCTTGCTGAGGAGGCCGAGCTGGCTGGCCAATGAGCTCCAGGGATCTGCCTGTCTCTACCTCCCCAGCCCTGGGGTAACAAGCCTGTACCATCACATCTAGTTTTTTTTTTTTTTTTTTAATGTGGACTCTGAAGGACTGAAGGCGAGACAAGCATGGTACTGGTTAAGCCATCTCTCTAGCCTCTATGCATGAGTGTCTGTGGATCACATGCATGTCTGGGGCTTGCAGAGGCCAGAAGAAGGTCTTGGACCACCTGGGACTGGAGTTACAGATGGTTGTGAGCTGCCATGTGGGTGCTGGGAATCAAGCCTTGATCTTCTGGAAGAGTAGCCAGTGCTCTTAACCACTGAGCCATCTTTCCAGTTCCCTCATAAGCAGCATATGGTTTTAAAGTCAATTGACCTCCTGCTATTTTAACTTTGCGGACACACATTTTAATTACACACGTTTTAAGCCAGAGAAGCTGCTTTATTCATTTGAAAAATCATTATTTATTTTGACTTATCAAAATTTCCTTCTTCAGTCACCAAACTTTCATTAGATAATTTTTCTTTTGCTTCAAGAATTTTTTTTGTAGTTCATGTTTGTTAATAAAATTCTGTTTTGACTTTATTTTGAAGTCCACCTGGGCAGGTATTTCTCTCTAAAAATAGGATTCTGTTGTATCTCACGGCCCATTATTTACCTTATAGGACATCTTTTCTTTTGGGGTTTAAGCTAAAAAGTGATTATGGTCCTTATGGAGTTTTTCCCCTGGGAAAAGACCATAGACTCAATCTGATTATAATTAAAAGATTTATAGATTATCTGCTAGCAGGACAAAAATTTGAGGTTGAAGGAGGGGTATGGGGAAGGACTCTTAAAGGGGAAACCACGTGAAGACCTTCAATATCTATACAAGCAAGTGAAAACTGCTCTGTTCTATCCTGCTCGGTTAAATGATTAAGGCAATTCAAAAAAATTGTTGGTTATCTATGTAAGCAAGTTACAGAGGGAAAAAAAAAAGCAGCTAGTCATGTCATAACAAGAGGATGGTCACGGCTGTACATTTTTGGTTGGGTGACAATGAGTCAGGGTCACTTGGAACTTATCTTCCAATGGATTGGAGTCAGAGACAAACAGCTAGTGGGTACCAAGATGGCTGCCTAGCATAAAAGTAGAGCTTCTTTAGCCGTAACAGTGGTCTCTTAGCCCTCTTCTCTTTTCCTCTGCAGATATTACCTGGCACCTGGACTTTGGGGCTGGTCTCTTTCTAGGTCTTCCCTGGCGAACACCCCTGTCCTTGCAGGAGTGTCTGTTGGGACTGCACTGTAGGAATTCTCAGCACTGGAATGGAAACCGTTTGACTTGCACTGACCCCTGGCCCCAGGAGTCACTCTGGTGGCTGGGGGCCACTGAGCAAGGACCCCTCCATTCTTGGAGCCTCCAGGCCCTCAAGCTTCACCGTGCATTTGGGCCTCGCCCTTCTTCCTTCATCGGTGACTGCCACCCAGGGACTGTGGCAGGTGACGTCAAGCTCCCTGACTTTTCATTGTTTCTTATACAATAGGTTCCTTCTCAAGACAGTACCTGGGTCACAGGTCTCTGAGACACAGGCTGTGACAAAATGAACCCCTTGCCCCCTGCCTGTGTGTGTCCTGTGGGTGGCCAGTCACTCTCTTTTCACCAGGGCCACCTGGCTTACGTTTTGGACTTCCACCCACACCACGGAGTCAGTACTGGGGAGCTATGCGCTGCTTGCTTCACTGCTGAGTTGCTCTCCGTCTCTACTCTTTAGCAGTCCTATTTGTGACTTGTAATGCTCTTCCAGTGTCCTCTTTGAAACAGTGCAGTGAGTTTTTAAAAACTCAGTTATGTTATGTAAACATGCTTTTGTTTGACTCCCAGGTGTAGGATGTGGGGCTGCTCCAGACTGTCCACAGCAGCAGACTATTTGCCTTGTGTGGGCTCTGAGAAGAGCATGATCTTTGCCGGTTGCAGAGAGTTTAATTCACAGGACTCTGGAGAGGGATAAATGCCAGAGCCCAGAGAGAAGATGTGCAGGGGCTGGGGGTGGGGGGACTCCCCCTTGCTGCTACTGGTTGTTGTTGATGCAGTTTGACTAGGAGAAGTCGGAGAAATGAAGATTGGACCTTCCCTGAGGATCTTAAAGACCCTAATCAAATAGTTAAAAAAAGCTGTGCTCCGTCTCCCTACTAGCTTTTCTCTCCTACCTGGTGATAGGGTATTGGAAGGGATCGGGGTGGAGAAGGGAGAAAGAGATATAAGAAACCCCAATAAATGAAAATAGATGAAAAAGGTGCCTACAGACCACAGACTCTTATTTGTTATCCCCATCCTCCTCATTCACCATATCGTAGGAGGTCATCTTCCATTCCGTACTTGAGAACTGCCCTTTGCTAGGTGTGTTGCCTGAACACACGGCTTTGCATTCTGTGGCCTATCTTCTTCTTATTCCCTTGGTAGTACTGTCATAAAGAATTAAAATGTAGATGTTCTGGAGTCCGGTGTACGCATCAGTTTTCCTCCTATGGCTCATGACTTTGGTATAGTCTCTTAACCATTTCTCTAGTTTCTGTTTGTGTCTTTCCTCCTTGGTACTAAGCACAGAGGTGCCTGAGGTGCTGCATATCAGTGTGTCTATACCTAGGTGAATTCTACTTTACCATGTCCTAGTCTGCTACTTGTTTCTTACTTAAAGGTAGAACCCAGGAGTCACTCCACGGTGAGATATGGAAAGAGCTCTCGTTTCCCTTTTCACTGAGTTGTATGGATGTCTAATAATAGTCTAGATGTCTGTGGCCTGTGAGTTCTCTCTTCCCACCCCCGCCTTTCACAGCAGCCTTTTGTCTCTCTTCGTAATAAACCGATATGAGTTCATTTATCCTTGATTCTTATTGGTACATTGTCCTAGAATCAGAGAACTTTCCTGACTCTGGTCTTTCTATTGAAAAAAAAAAAAAAAAGAATGGCTCTTATGACCCATTAACAGGCACAGTACCATTAAAGTTCTTATTCTTAACATCTGGTTGCCTTTCCTTGTGACTTTTGGCATATATTAAAGAAGTCAGAAATTTTAAGCTGTCTTTGAATTAATATTCTGTGCTTATGTGAACATCATTCCTTAGTGCCCACGTTAGAGAAGACAGGAATGCAATGATTCTGAGCTTCCCCCCCAGTGTGGCAGTCTGTGGCAACTATTTCGGAAGGTAAGCTGAAGTAAGAGAGCCCTGAGCTTCAAGGGAGCTACACAGTGAGAGATGTTTACAACCCCCTGTATTTCTGTGTAATGGTTATTAAATCCCAGCAGTTGTTCATTTTGTCAGATCTGTTGCAATGTAATAATCTCCCAGTCTGAGAATACAGCCCAGGAACACAGGAAATTAAAGGTAAAACTGATAGCATTTTGTTGTAGAAAGCCACACTGATAATGTGATCAATAAAAGCCTTTCATGGTTAAAACCTTAGGCACTGGGGCAGGAGACATGGCTCAGTGATTAAGAGCGTGAGCTGTTCTCTCAGAGGACCGGAGTTCGGTTCCCAGCACCCATGCTGGGTGGCTCAAATCACCTGTGACGTCAGCTCCAGAGAGTCCGACGCCTCTGGTCTCCTCGGGAACTTGTTCATATTTGCACATGTCCCACACAGACACAGACACGTATGCATAACTAAAAAGAAAATACGTATTAATAAAACCCTAATATGAAAATCTGTGGGGGAGGAGGGGGTTCCAGGAAATGGAAGTGGAGGTTACTGAAGGGAAAAAAAAAAAGCTCTCTGACTAGGAGGAATTTCTTTAGACTTTACTTTTCAATGTCAGTGCCTTTGGTGTTTAGAATTCACTGGGTGTTTATAAGAGAACAGTGTCCATTTCAGAACACGAATTTTTTTGTTTGTTTGGTTTTTTTTTTGAATTTTATTTTTTTCTTATCAGTTACATTTTATTAACTCTGTATCCCCTCCGTGTCCCGATCCCTCATTCCCTCCCGGTCCCTCCCTCCCTCCCTCCCTCATCTCCACC
>NW_026589803.1:0-1295 GCF_907164565.1 Psammomys obesus | reverse complement strand
TAATAATTTTACTTTCCATAAACTCTTAAAATTTGTATTTCATTTTAGTTAATTTCCTTTGCTGTACGCATGTGATCATGCATTAGTGTGTCTGTGTGTGTATATTCATTGAACTGGGGAAGGGGCATAGGAATAGAAGAGAGAAGGAGGGAGGGACTGGGAGGGAATGGAGGAGGGTGCTACAGCTGAGATACAGAGTGAATAAACTGTAACTAATGAGAAATGAAAAACAAACAAATAAAAAAGCAGTGCAGGGAGAAGAAGAGGAACAGTGTAATGGTGGATAGTGGGAGAATTGTGTGTGGATATTTATGAGGACAGTTTTACAGAAACAGGAGGCAGAAAGAAAAACCCAGAGAATGAGAATGAGCCACAAGATTAGAACATATTGCCAGAGTTAGTTTGAGGCCAAGTAGAGCAATTCAGTCACAAGCCTACAGAAAAACAAGATTGAATCAGTCATCTTGGAGAGGAGTTTGGGCCAGAACAGCTAAGTTGAACAAGCCAGCAAGAATTCAGAAAGAGCCAGAAAACCATGAGCCTATTCAGCAGTAGGTCTCTGAGGCTGAAACATTGTATGTAGGTCTAGGTTAGCAGACTGAAGGTGGAAGCTGATGCCTTCAAGTCTGGGCTTGCAGAAGATCAGTTTGTACAGAGACTAGAAGTTTCCAGGCCTGGGCTAGGGACAGCTACAACAGAGAAAGAAATGCTCTGGGCTCAGCCCAAGCCATGTGTTTGCACAGATTGGGTAAGGCTCTCATCTCATCCCCACTTCTCAGGAAATAAACACATTTTCATCTGGCCCAGAAGTCTTACAATCATCCATGCATTGTTTATGTAAATCATTGGGGGAAAACATCCAGAACTAAAATCCAAGAACTATAGGAAAAAAAAATAAAATAGAAATAGAGAATAATACAGAAACTCAATGTAATTAAGAGTGGATTGTTTAAGAAAATCAGCAAGACAGACAAAGAAATATCAAAACTAACAAAAACAAACAAACAAAAAAGAGACTGTCCAATTTAACAAAATTAGAAATAAATATGGGGACCTAACAAAAGACACCAAAGAACTCTGGAGAGTCATAAGAACATATTTTTAAAAACTACTTTAGCAAACTGGAAAATCTAAGATACACTATCACATTGGGAGTGGTCATTCCACTGGGTTTTATTAGTTGTCCATCTCTCCCTATGTTATTCTTGTAGTGGCTGTAAACAAGAATTTAGGATCTACATTATCACAAGGTATATTATTCCCAAGGTTTTTGAAAGGGTTACATAATGCAGACT
>NW_026589802.1:0-1013 GCF_907164565.1 Psammomys obesus | reverse complement strand
AGAGGAGGACTTTGCAGCCAGCCCTGAAGATACCTGATAAAACAGGGACAGATGAAAGGGGAGGAGGTCCTCCCCTATCAGGGGACTTGGAAAGGGGCAGGGAGGAGACCAGGGAGGGAGTGTGGGGTTGGGGAGGGAATGAGGGAGCGGGATACAGCTGGGACACAGAGTTAACAAAATGTAACTAAAAAGAAAAATAAAAAAAAATTAATTTAATTTAAATATTTATTACAATTTATTCACATTGTATTCCCGTTGCAGCTCACTTCCTCATCATATCCCAGTTCCACCCACCTTCCCTCTTCTCCCACTATGTCTTTTCCATAGTACCCTAATAGGAAAGGTCCTCTTCCCCTTTTATATGACCCTAGCTTATCATGTATCATTAAGGCTGGTTTCATCATCTGCCTCTGTGGCCAGGCAAAGCTGCACTCCCAATGAGGAAGTGATCAAAGAGCCTGATAATGAGTTCATGTCACAGACAGGCCCTGTACTTCTTACTAGAGGACCTACTTGGAAACTGAGCAGCCAATGGACTTCCTATGAATAGGGTGTCGAGATCCTCTCCATACATAGTCCTTAGTTAGAATATTGTTCTCTATAGACCCCCCCCTGAGCCCAGGTATTTTGACTCTGATGATCTCCTTGTGGGGTTCCTGCCCATCGAGGTCTATCTATCTTCTTCTTCTTCTTCTTCCATAAGAATTCTGGGTCTCTGCCCAAAGTTTGGCTATGAGTCTCTATATCTCCTTCAATACTTTGGTGGCTAGAGTTTTTAGGAGGTCCTCTGTTAAAGGCTCCTCTCCTGTTCCTTGTCTTCTCCTACTTCTGATGTCTATCCTGTTTGCCCTTCTGACTGAGGACTATGCATCTTTCTTAGGTTCTTACTTGTTGTTTAGCTTCTGT
This sequence comes from Psammomys obesus, assembly GCF_907164565.1. Taxonomy (NCBI): domain Eukaryota; kingdom Metazoa; phylum Chordata; class Mammalia; order Rodentia; family Muridae; genus Psammomys; species Psammomys obesus. Next base: position 107 of record NW_026589802.1, on the reverse strand, counting down.
AGGGCTATAGATGTTTATCCTATATAATATGGTTAATAGCCACTATATATCATATCTGTATTTCTGCTTCTGGGTTCCCTCACTCAGGATTATTTTTTCTAGTTCCC
>NW_026589801.1:0-3020 GCF_907164565.1 Psammomys obesus | reverse complement strand
GGTTATATAGTAAACAATTTCTTAACTAGAGATTTCAAGTCTAGCCACTGAGACAAATGGGAGATTTACACAACAAAGGCATTCCTGGAATGATTTATGTACTACACTCCCTTAATGCAGCAGGTCATTATTCAGTGACAGGGTATGAGTGAGAGGTCTCAGAGGTTTCAAATATTAGGAAAAGTAGAACGTAGAAAATGTAAAAGCTAGGGTGGAAAGGCTTTGCATAAGCTATATCTTATCCAAAGTAAGCTTCTTAAGAAGAATAGCATATTGTATACTTCCTGGGGGAAAATAGAAGGAAACAGTAGACGTCTATGAATTGATCAGAAACTCTTATACAATGGGATAAAACTATGAGGAGTCTAATAAAGAACACTGCACAAGGGGAACACAGGATCTCAAGATTATTATTTACCAAGACCACAGTGACTTTGGAACTGATGAGTGTGTCTACATGTGTTGGAAAGAGTTGGGTTCTCAGAATATGAAGGAAGCCCTCCTCAAATGCCCTGAAACTGAAGCACACCCTATTCCTGGTTTTAGAAAAGGATCACTGCTATATTTTAAATACCTCAAAATCTTGGGGAAATCTCCCAAAGCATAGGCCACAGGTTGTACTGACGTTAAGCATATTGAGGACTGTGAGAAGTTAGGTTTTTCTCCAGATATGAGGATCTCAGAGAAAGCTTTGTTTTAACAAAGCAGCCCTCAAAACAACAGTGTTTTCCCTATTCAATTGGTTTTCACCAGATGTCTTCCCCATGTGACAGAGCTATGCTTTTCTCAGGAAGAAAACTGCAACTTTTTGACACACCACTCTTTAATGTTGGCTGTGAGTCTATAATGACACTTAAGAAGCTTGTTATATGCCTCTTCTTTGACACGGAGATGGGCCAATGGTTGGTATGAATCAGGGTTGTCTCCTTGGTTATGGCTGGAGACAAATTTGTTAACTATTCTTTTGAGCAAACATGTGTTTCCTAGCATCCTAATCTCTAACAGGCCTGGTTGGCATGCTACTTATCTATTTAGTCCTTAGCTAAATTCTGCTTGGTGTGATTTCCTGCCACCTAAGCATTGGTAAATCCCTTACATCAATAATTCTATGCTTTTATAGCACAGCTTTATAATGAAGTGCTACTCAACATATGTTATTTACAACCTTCACAAAATTAACTCCAAATGAATCTTTTAACTAAAATGTTAAATGCCAAGGTCAGATCTTGGAGAAGATACTAGAAACTAGGCATCTCTGAGTTTGCATCCTACAAGAACATTTCTATGTTCAAGCTTCTGCTGCAAATACTTTGTGAACATGAAGCTCCATAATGTGTAAGGATGGGGCCTCCAGAACCCAGCCTTCTCCAAGCAACTCCTACACATTGCTTCCCCATCTTTCTAGCAAGGTTAAACTAAGTTCACATTCCCAAACTTATAGAGCCATGTCCCACCTGGCCCCTTGAAACTTTTTCCTAATTATCTGTTAACTGGTTAAACTTGCTGTTGCCTTAACCTTGGTTCCTTACATTGTAAAATATACCACCTGCAAATCCCTCACATACTATTGGACAGAAGACTCACTTCTCTGTTTCCTGATCTTGAATTCCTAACTGAATATATAAGAGTATAAAATAAGGACCTTGGATTCCAGACCGAATGTCTTGGTAAATAATTAAACGCCTTAAGGCCAGTTGTGCTGGATCAGAACCAGCCTTCAACAGAAACACCCTTGATAAATCCACAATGTTAAATTTTGATTGGATAACCCTGACAGCAATGGTACCTCACTTTAGAGATTTCATCCTTTAAATATACAGTATAGCTCACCCTCTTGGATGTGTTCAGATCCAGAACTGGCTGCCTCCCTGACCTGAAAAATAAAGCTTTCATTTTCACCTTCTGTTCCTGAACTGAGTTTTCTCAGCTTCCACCTCAAACCAAATATAGTGAAGATATTCAGATTCCCCCAGCTGTGGTCATGGTTAGGACAACGAATCACTCTAGTAGCTACTACTGGCTGCATGTTCCCACCCAGACCCAGGAAGAACCAAACTCCCGAGCTGTTCCGCCAGCTCCACCAGGTTGCGAGCAGCAGATACACACTCACCATGTTGCGACTTTGGAAAATAGATGAAAATCCCTCACAACACACACACCTATGCTTAGACCACAGCACACCTCCCATGCGATCCTACTCAGCTACAGAGCAAACATGCAGCCTGATGCCTGGAAGAATCCGCCTCTTTCTCTGACTGGAGGGATGGACTCAGGGTTATGATTGGCCAGTGAGTCTTGAGTGACATGAGCATCTCCTTTAGCATTAGAATGTACTGAAAGCAAAAGGTTTAGTGATTTCTGGTCCAGGCTCCCATTTCAGGGACACACCTTTTTCAGATCTGCAGTTTCGCATTTCAGTATCATTTTGCTCTGTCCTCCCCTAACCTACCCTCAGTCTTCCAGCACTTAGTAGGCACTTTCCCTCCTTTTCTTGGATCAAAGTGGATAATGGCACTGGCCATTATTCAACTAGCAGGTGAGTAAAAAATCTGTCCCATTGGTGGAACAGTGCCAAGAATATTAAGAATTAAAGAAAGATTTTTTTAGAAAATGCAATGAGATTTTTTTTTCCTGTGACTTCACAGAAAAAAAAGGAGCTGGGGATGTGGTTCAGCTGGTACAGTGCTTGCCTAGCATGCATGAAGCTGTGGGTTTGAGCCCAATACCACATAAAATTTGACATGGTGGCACTGCCTGTAATTAAACCGCTTAGGAGGTACATGTGGGAGCATCAGCAGTTCAAGCATATCCTTGGCTAGTGAGTTTATGATCATCCTCAGCTAAATGAGGTCATGGCTGAAAAGGAAAAGCAAAACAAAACAAGCTTTTTTTTCAGCATTGAGGATGAAATCTTACATCTCATACATGCTTAACATACTTTCTACCATGGAGCTAACTCCCCAGATTACCCAAATTTACTTATATCTATTAAAAAATGAGAGGGCAAAAATGAGCTAAAT
>NW_026589800.1:99760-114340 GCF_907164565.1 Psammomys obesus | reverse complement strand
AAGAAGCAGACACACCAAAAAGGAGTAGACGGCTGGAAATAATCAAACTCAGGGCTGAAATCAATCAATTAGAAACAAATAAAACAATTCAAAGAATCAATGAAACCAAGAGCTGGTTCTTTGAGAAAATCAACAAGATAGACAAACCCTTAGCCAAGCTAACTAAAAGGCAGAGAGACACCACCCAAATCAACAAAATCAGAAATGAAAGGGGGGACATAACTACAGACACTGAGGAAATCCAAACAATCATTAGGACTTACTTCAAAAGTCTATATGCCACAAAATTTGAAAATCTAAATGAAATGGACAATTTTCTTGATCGATTTGACTCACCAAAGCTGAATCAGGACCAGGTAAATCAACTAAATAGTCCTATATCCCCCAAAGAAATAGAAGCAGTCATCAAAAGTCTCCCATCCAAAAAAAGCCCAGGACCAGATGGCTTCAGCGCAGAATTCTACCAGACCTTCAAAGAAGAGCTAACTCCAATTCTCTTCAAACTATTCCACAAAATAGAAACAGAAGGAACATTACCAAACTCATTCTATGAAGCCACAATCACCTTGGTACCTAAACCTCACAAAGACTCAACAAAGAAAGAGAATTTCAGGCCAATCTCCCTTATGAACATTGATGCAAAAATACTTAACAAAATACTTGCAAACCGGATCCAAGAACACATCAAAGATATTATCCACTATGACCAAGTAGGCTTCATCCCAGGTATGCAGGGGTGGTTCAATATACGGAAATCCATCAATGTGATCCACCATATTAACAAACTGAAAGAAAAAAACCACATGATAATCTCCCTAGATGCTGAAAAAGCATTTGACAAAATCCAACATCCATTCATGTTTAAAGTACTGGAGAGATCAGGGATACAAGGCACATATCTAAACATAGTAAAGGCGATATACAGCAAGCCTATAGCCAACATCAAACTGAACGGAGAGAAACTTAAAGCAATCCCACTGAAATCAGGGACAAGACAAGGCTGCCCACTGTCTCCATATCTCTTCAACATAGTGCTGGAAGTCCTTGCTAGAGCAATAAGACAGTCGAAGGAGATCAAGGGGATACAGATGGGAAAGGAAGAAGTCAAATTATCACTATTTGCAGATGATATGATAGTATATATGAGTGACCCCAAAAACTCTACCAGGGAACTCCTACAGCTGATAAACACCTTCAGCAAAGTGGCCGGATATAAAATTAACTCAAAAAAATCAGTAGCACTCCTGTATACAAAAGACAAAAGGGCTGAGAAAGAAATTAGAGAAACAACACCATTCACAATAGCCACAAATGACATAAAGTACCTTGGCGTAACCCTAACCAAGCAAGTCAAAGACTTGTATGAAAAAAATTTCAAGTCTCTGAAGAAAGAATTAGAGGAAGATATGAGAAGATGGAAAGATCTCCCATGCTCATGGCTTGGCAGGATTAACATAGTAAAAATGGCCATCTTACCAAAAGCAATCTACAGATTTAATGCAATTCCCATCAAATTGCCAACACAATTCTTTACAGACCTGGAAAGAAAAATTCTCAACTTCGTATGGAATAACAAGAAACCGAGAATTGCTAAAACAATCCTCTACAATAAAAGATCTTCTGGAGGTATCTCCATCCCTGATCTCAAGCTGTACTATAGAGCAACAGTTATAAAAACTGCATGGTACTGGCATAGAAACAGAATGGTGGATCAATGGAATCGAACAGAAGACCCAGAAATAAACCCACACACTTACGGACACCTGATTTTTGACAAAGATGCCAAAACCATACAATGGAAAAAAGATAGCATCTTTAACAAATGGTGCTGGTCCAACTGGATGTCTACATGTAGAAAAATGAAAATAGATCCATACTTTTCACCCTGCACAAAACTGAAATCCAAGTGGATCAAAGACCTCAACATAAAACCAGACACATTAAATCGGCTAGAAAAAAAAAAAGTGGGGAATACCCTAGAACTCATTGGTACAGGAGAAAACTTCCTGAACAGAACACCAACAGCACAGGATCTAAGAGCAACAATCAATAAATGGGACATCATGAAACTGAAAAGCTTCTGTAAAGCAAAGGACACCGTCATCAAAACAAAGCGACTGCCTACAGATTGGGAAAGAATCATCACCAACCCTTTATCTGACAGAGGACTCATATCCAATATATATAAAGAACTAAACAAGCTGAAAAGCAACAAACCAAGTAATCCACTTAAAAAATGGGGAACAGAGCTAAAGAGAGAATTCTCTGCAGAGGAATATCGAATGGCAGAGAATCAGTTACAGAAATGCTCAATCTCATTAGCCATTAGGGAAATGCAAATCAAAACAACCCTGAGATTTCACCTTACACCCATCAGAATGGCCAAGATGAAAATCTCAAGGGACAACACATGCTGGAGAGGTTGTGGAGAAAGGGGAACGCTTCTCCACTGCTGGTGGGAATGTAAACTGGTACAACCACTCTGGAAATCAATCTGGCGCTTTCTCAGACAACTAGGAATAGCGCTTCCTCAAGATCCAGCCATACCACTCCTAGGCATATACCCAAAAGAGGCGCAAGTACACAACAAGGACATTTGTTCAACCATGTTTGTAGCAGCTTTATTTGTAATAGCCAGAAGCTGGAAACAACCCAGATGCCCCTCAACTGAAGAATGGATGCAGAAACTGTGGTACATCTATACAATGGAGTATTACTCAGCAATGAAAAATAAGGAAATCATGAAATTTGCAGGTAAATGGTGGGACCTGGAAAGGATCATCCTGAGTGAGTTGACCCAGAAGCAAAAAGACACTCACGGTATATACTCACTCATATAAACATACAATATAGAATAAACCCACTAAAAGCTGTACATCTAAACAAACTAAGCAAAAGAGAGGACCCTAACTAAAATGTTCAATCCCCATCCTGAAAGGCAAAGAGGATGGACATCAGAAGAAAACGAAAATAGAAAACAACCTCGGAACCCGCTACAGAGGTCCTCTGAAAGCCAGAAGAAAACAGGAAACAACCTTGAAACCTGCCACAGAGGGCCTCTGAAAGCTTCTGCAGTATAGACTGTCAAAGCAGATGCTGAGCCTGATGGCCAACTGATGGGCAGAGTGAATGGAATTCTATGTGAGAAGTGGGAAATAGTAAGAGCTGGAGGGGACGGGAACTCCACAAGGAGAGCAACAGAACAAGATAATTTGAACACAGGGAACTTTCCAGAGACTCATACTCCAACCAAGGACTATTCATGGAGATGACCTGGAACCCCTGCACAGGTGTAGCCCATGGCAGTTCAGTGTCCAAGTGGGTTACATAGTAATGGGAAGAGGGACTGCCTCTGACATAATCTGATTGGCCTGCTCGTTGATCACTTCCCCCTGAAGGGGGAGCAGCCTTACCAGGCCACAGTAGAGGACAATGCAGCCACTTTTGATGAGAACTGATAGACTAAGATCAGAAAGAAGAGGAGAACCTCCCCTATCAGTGGACTTGGGGAGTGGCATGTATGCAGAAAGGGGAGGGAGGGTGGGATCGGCAGGGGAGGAGGGAGGGGCTTATGGGGGGATACAAAATGAATAAAGTGTAATTAATAAAAAAAATAATAATATTTATGGTTGTGAGCCTAGCCTTTAACGGCTGAGCCATCTCTCCAGCCCGGACGAGAGCAGGGCCTGTAGCCACCATCCCAAACAGGGACACACAGATTCTGGTCCAGAGTGAGGCACCCAGCCTTCAGACCAGAGTGGAGCCCTCAGTTACCAGCCTCTAGACCAGAGTGGTGCCCCGAGGCGCCAACTCAACCTAGGTGCACATTCTCCAGTCCCAGAGTGGAGCACTAAGCCTCTGGCCCAGAGTCTTGCTGGGCGCTCCTCTCACTTTCCCGGACAGAACTGTGTGCCCCAGAATAACAGACTGAGTTTCCCTGTTGGGAGAAAACCCCACAGCTAGGGAATCAGCAGGTTCTTCAAGAGGACTGTACCTGGAAAACTGTAACAACAGCAGCAGCACACAAAATTTATAAAAAGAAACCCAGCTTTGGGGCAGCTGTCTTAAGAACTTCTATGGGTAAGAGGAGATCCCCCCCCGCTTAACAAAGACCACAGCTACTACTCAGGGCTATACACATGAGGTGAGCAGTAGCGATTCCTGAGAAACACTGACCATACAGTGACCATAACCAAAAAGCAGATGAGGACTCCTTCAGTAAAAATCATCTTGCGGCCAAGGCGATTCTCCCTACCTCAGGACTCCAGGAGGCACAGAAACTAACAGCCAACACATAAAATAGCCCAATGGATAGAGGTCAGCGTAAAAGCTCAACCAACAAAAGACAGAGCAATATGGCATCCTGAGAACCCAGCCATCCAGTGGCAAACAGCCCAGGGCAACACAGCATAATAGAAAATCAAGAAGATGACCTTACATCTATGTTGATGAAGAGGATAATACAGAAAACAAATAAAATACGTAAAGAATTAGAGGAAGATAAAACCAAACAGATCATGGCTATCCATAAAGAAATGGAGGAAGTTAAAGACAAGCAGATTATGGCCATCCATGAAGAAATACGGGAAGATGCAGCCAAACAGTTTGTGGCCTTCAGAGAAGAAATACTTAAATCATGAAAGAAATAAAATAAACAGAGCTGAAGGAACTAAAAGAAAAAGAGGAAAATACAAGCAGACAGGTGAAGGACGTAAACAAAACAACTCAAGACTTGAAGATAGAACTGGAAAAATTAAAGAAAACACAAATAAAGGAAATAACGAAGAGAAAGAATTTAGGGAAGAAAACAGGAACTACAGAGGTAAGCATAACCAACAGACTACAAGAGATGGAAGAAAGAATCTCAGGTGTAGAAGATACAATGGAAGAATTCAATGTATCTGTCAAAGAAAATGTTAAATCAAAAAAATTACTGACACAGACTGTCCAAGAAATCCAAGACAATATGAAAAGACAAAACCGAAGAATAATAGGTATAGAGGAAAAAGAACACTCCCTTCTCCAAGGCCCAGAAAATATTTTCAACAAAATCATTGAAGAAAATTTCCCCATGTTAAAGGAGAAGCCAATAAGGATACATGAGGCCTACAGAACACCCAACAAATTTGACCAGAAAAGAAAATCCTCCCGCCACATAATAATCAAAACAGTAAGTGTACAGAATAAAGAAAAAATACTAAAAGCTGCAAGGGAAAAAGGCCAAGTAACACATAATGGCAAACCCATTAGAATCACACCTGACTTTTCAACAGAAACTATGAAAGCCAGAGGGCCTGGACAGATATCATGCAGACCCTAAGAGAACACAGATGTCAGCCCAGGCTACTATACCCTGCAAAACTCTCAGTCCTCATAGATGGAGAAAACAAGATATTCAATGACAAAAACAAATTTCAACAATACCTACACACAAATCCAGCATTACAGAAGACACTGGAAGGGAAAATACAACCCAAGAAAATTAGCTTCTGTCAAGAAAACACAGGAAATAATTAACCTTACTACAGCAAAACAAAAAGCAACCAAGCACACAAACATGAACACAGCCAACATCAAAATCAAAGGATCTAACAGCCACTGGTCATTAATCTCTCTCAACATCAATGGACTCAACTCTCCAGTAAAAAGACACAGATTAACAGAATGGATTGGCAGGGGAGGAGGGAGGGGCTTATGGGGGGATACAAAATGAATAAAGTGTAATTAATAAAAAATAAATAAAAGATTTAAATAAAAAAAAAAGAAATGTAAAAATCTAAAGATCACAAAAGAAAAATAAATAATTGGAAAATAGAAAAAAAAATAATAAAAGATTAAAAAAAAAAAACTAGGTTGTGTGGTCCTTGCCTAGAATCCTAACATTCAGGAGGTGAGGATCATCCTTGACTACCATTGTGAATTTGAGGCCAGCTTGAGCTATGTGAAAACCTTTTTAAAAAAAAAACCAAGGACTATGCATGAGGGTGCAAGCCTTTAATACCAGCATTTGGGAGGCAGAGGCAGGAAGAACTCTAATGAATTTGAGGCCAGGTTGGTCTACAAATCCAGTTTAATACCAGACAGGACTCCTTAGTGGAACTCTGTCTCAAAGACCAAAAACTAAATATAAAAATGGCAAAAAGCCAGGCACAGGGGCTTGTGCCTCCAGTTCAAATACTTGAAAGCCTAAGGCTGGGGAATCTCTGTGCATTTGAACTCAGCCTGATCTTCCGAATGACACTGCCTTAAAAAACAACTACAATAAAAGAAAACGGATAATCAACAACTGGGCTGTTAGAGCATTTACCTGTTACATGTAAGGCCCTGTGTTCCCTTCTTTGTGTCTTCCCACGAAGAAGGGAACTCTTGTGAGCTCTTTGCAAGTTCCCTAAGTCTGCCCCTCTGTGACCCTGTGGATTACAGTTGGTGCCTGAGCTTCTGGAATACCAATGGCTCCAGATATAGCTGGTTTAACATAGACACTAAAATATTAGTTTCTTCAATGTCGGGAGCAAGTGAAGTCCTGGGCAAATGTGTATTGTTGACCTGGACACCGGCACATCAGTGACTAATGTCTCAGATCCAAGAGCATATTAAAGCCTTCCTCTGGTCTCTGGTGGATGTTTATAGTGTGTATAGGATATGTCCACCATAGCTTTCTTCTTCTGGATGTTTATCACCTGAACGCTGAACCCCTAGTGAGACTAGCTATGAAGGTTAGCTAAACCTGAACCCTTGACCTGGCTACATACTATAAACCCTGCTTCCTTGTTTATCTGTATACAATAACCTTGTCCCTTTGTTCAGCTGCATATAGTGGCCCTGATTCTCTGTTCTACCATAAATAATAAACATACTGGGCTCACTGCTGTGGTTTCTCTAAAAGCCCAGACTGCCTGTTCCTAGATTTTCTATGTGTGTCTGTGGTTTCTTCATTCCCTCAATGCCCCAGTTAAATCAGACCCTAGAGCTGTGCAGAACATGGCAAAGCAGAAGCCAAACAGGGATAAGGACTGTGGACACTAACTAGAGGTGACTTGGAACAGTCAGACAAGGGACCACTCCTGAGAGAATAATAAAGGGAAAAGAGGAAACAGCAACGTAAGAAAGAGATCAGCATAAAGTAAAAAAGATAGAAAGCACACATTTCAGTTTGTCAGGTGTAAAAGCCTTTGGATAAGCAGAAATCAGAGATGTGTTGTATGTTAGCACTTAGAGATTTGGGAACAAAGAGAACCTAGACATAGGTAGATACGGGGGAGATTTCAAGAAACTCTGACAATGGGTTGATGGCATTTCAGCTTCATTGGTTCTTAGGAGGCCTACGCTTACTTTCCAGGGAAGTGGCGATGAATTTGACTTCTGGAAATAAACGACAAAGGAGAGAAAAGCTGAGGAGTGGATACACAGCTGAGGGACTCAGCCATGTTCCCATTTTCTATTGGTTTACCTGCATTCAAAGTGTTATATTTGGTTGAAATTGACCAGCATGCAGGTGGTGGAGGCCAGACCTGCAAGCTCAGTATGGAGGAGAGGGTGATAGCAACCCCCACAGCAAGGAGATGGTTGTCCCTAGCCTGATGCCTCAGCACCAGGAAGGTGGCAGTATACTGAAGGAGAGAAGGTGGCCATTAGCAAAGAGGCATGTAGCCATAGGGGAAAAAATCTCAGTGGCTTAAATGTTACCCAGTTTTTGTTTGTTTGTTTTGTTTGAAAAACCTAGTTCATATAACCCAATGGTTCTGTATCTGATATGTCTGGTAATTGTATCCATGCCAGTCAGAGGAGAAGTTGCTGGGCTTATGCTTTTCAGTGACTTGGTCACATCCTGTGACGACTGTTTGTACTAGTGATTCCCCATTTGGAGGGGGGCATTTTTCTAACTATCCAGAGTCCCACTGGGCTCTATCCAACTGTCGGGGGCAGGTTTTAGCCCTGCAGTTTAGACAGGTTTTAATATGTTACACACATGTGTTAAAGCAACTCCTGTAATAAGAGCAAATATAATTGGGAATTCCTTAGGACCTGGGTGCTGGACCCACAACAATAGCATGGCTGTGACTCAGTTTTGTCAGCACATCCTAGAAAAGCAAAAGGCTTGTGACCGGATTGGTTCCTCTGCTGTTGTTGCAAGAGCATTCTTTGGTGAGCTTCGCAGCTTCAGTCCTGTTAAAATAGCCTACTGTTTGTGTTGGGCACAGCAGCTGTCATGCTCTTCCTTCTTATCATCATTACAGTTTAGTGTCGCCATTGCAGCGAACCACCCCTGGACTAAGTGTGAAGCTTCAGGCTGAACATCCAAAAATAAGAAAGGTGGAGATATAGGGAGCCTATAAAACCCTGAGTGAATGTGTGTTTTCAACAAGGGCATGGCCATGTCAAGGACTGTATTCTCAGACTCATAGAAAACTGGTAAAAACCCACTCTGCCCCTGGAATGAGGCTCAGAGTGATGGCAAGTCCTTCCCAGGGGAATTGAGTGTGAATGTTGGTAGTGGGTGTTTGGAAAACGGCCTCCATAGTTTTCTTCTCCTGGGTGTTTATAACCTGAGGTCTGCTCCTCTAGAGACTTTGCCTACTGAATTTAAATAAGCATGCCTTCTGTTTCAGCTGTGCACCCTAAACCCTGTTTTCTTGTTCAGTTGTATGTAGTAAACACGCTGAGATTCTGGGGTGCTGTGGCCTCTCCCGACTGTTCGATCCCAGTTTTTCTGTGTCTGTGTTTCTGTCATTTCTTCATTATCTCACCGGCCCTAGTCAAGGTTCCACAACCCAAGCTGTGCAAGGACAGGACACTACAGGAAATCCAGTGCTTGGGAGGAGAGCAGCTTTGAGCCTCAGGACAGAGCAGCTCTGGGGAGGGATTCAGTGCCACCAGTAGTTAAGGAGTTCCCCTCCCTCCCAGGGCTCTTCACTTGGCAAAACTATGCCTGGACTAGTAGGCAGAGAAGGATATCAGGGTAAGCCAAAGGGAAGTAAAGTTAGTGAGTTCTTAAGAATGAGTACATACTTTAGATTTAAGGAGGGGAAATTGTAGGTAAAGGGAAGGGGGAGAGAGAAAAGGTTAAGAAATTTTAATGCTCATGAAAAACATAGGTGCAGGATCCTAGAGAGAGTCGCACTTAGGTGCTTTTACAATGATTCTGTGGCTTTCTAAGTTCTTTTGTCTAAAGAGTATATTTGCATCTTACCCAGGGTGCTCCTTTTTGTTTACCTTCTTTAGGTGTACAAATTATAGTATGATTATCCTATATTATGTCTAATATCCACTTATAAGTGAGTATCAACCATGTGTGTCTTTCTGCTTATGCGGTAGATTGCTCAGGATGATCTTTTCTTGTTCCCCCCATTTGCCTGCCAATTTCATGATTTTCTTGCTTTTAATTGCTGAGTAGTATTCCATTGTGTAAATGTATTATGATTTTATATCCATTCTCAAATGAGGGGCATCTGGGTTGTTTCCAGGTTTGGGGTATTATGAATAAAGCTGCTATGAAAATGGTGCAGGAATATTTCAGCAGCCACGGGGAAGACACACACTTGATTGCCAGCTCTGCCAACACAAGGTATTTCTAAAATGACCATCTGTTTTCATCACCACTCCTTTCATAATGCAAAAGTCCTCTTTACTGCCCAATAATAGGATGAGGAACACATGCCAGACTAGGTCCTTGAAAATGAACAAGTATACAACCTTTGCAACTATTTGCAAATAACAGAGAATAATAGAGAAAGAGGACACAGAAACAGTGTGATTCAGTCCTCAGTTCAGGCAGTCCATAGACTTATGACAGACCTACTTGGTCCTGCCCCTTGGAAGGCTGAAGCAAGAGGATCACAAGTTCAAGGTCTGCCTGAGCTATACAGCTAGCTCAAGACTAGGAGGGAAAACTTGCTGGGAACCTCTTTCAATGGTAAGATTCAGCAAAAGGAAGGCTGATGATATTGCTCAGGCAGGGTACAATGCAGTGTTTGCCTGGCACACAAAAGCCCTCAGTTTCATTCCTCACACCACAAAAACACATAAAGAAAACCAAACAACTACTGAAGGCTAAAATGACAAAGTAATTGGGCAAAGTCTGAGAAAGCTCTCACCTGTATTTGTACAGAACACATTCATAACAAATCCTGTAGGTAATTATGTAGTTATGGCAACAGGAGGCGGCCCCAGGTGTACTGAAGCATTTTTGAGAATAATATTGCCAAGAGTCACATGAGAAACCTGGATGCCATCAAGCAGCCAAGAGGCTGCATGGCATGCTCATGGATCAAGGTGTCCGAGAACAGATCTTGAAAGAGGAATAAGGAAGGAGGCAAGATGGCGGCGCTGGGAGGACTCTCATTCTGAGCAGCAGCACAGCAGGATTGGCAGAGTGACCAGCAATCAGACCTCATGGCCATAAAACACAAGTGATTGTGTTTCACAGGTGAGAGGATACCCCATGTTGGGGGATTCAATCAGCTTTAACTCACCAAGTGGATCAAAGACTTCAAAATAAAACCAGACACATTAAATTGGCTAGAAAAAAAAGTGGGGAATACCCTAGAACTCATTTGTACAGGAGAAAACTTCCTGAACAGAACACCAACAGCACAGGATCTAAGAGCAACAATCAATAAATGGGACATCATGAAACTGAAAACTTCTGTAAAGCAAAGGACACCGTCATCAAAACAAAACGACTGCCTACAGATTGGGAAAGAATCTTCACCAACCCTTTATCTGACAGAGGACTCATATCCAGTATATATAAAGAACTAAAGAAGCTGAAAAGCAGCAAACCGAGTAATCCACTTAAAAAATGGGGAACAGAGCTAAAGAGAGAATTCTCTGTAGAGGAATATCGAATGGCAGAGAAGCAGTTAAAGAAATGCTCAACCTCATTAGCCATTAGGGAAATGCAAATCAAAACAACCTTAAGATTTCACCTTACACCCATCAGAATGGCCAAGATGAAAAACTCAAGTGACAACACATGCTGGAGAGGTTGTGGAGAAAGGGGAACCCTTCTCCACTGCTGGTGGGAATGTAAACTTGTACAACCACTCTGGAAAGCAATCTGGCACTTTCTCAGACAACTAGGAATAGCGCTTCCTCAAGATCCAGCCATACCACTCCTAGGCATATACCCAAAAGAGGCTCAAGTACACAAAAAGGACTTTTTCTCAACCATGTTTGTAGCTCCTTTATTTATAATAGCCAGAAGCTGGAAACAGCCCAGATGCCCCTCAACTGAAGAATGGATGCAGAAGCTGTGGTACATCTATACAATGGAGTATTACTCAGCAATGAAAAATAAGGAAATCATGAAATTTGCAGGTAAATGGTGGGACCTGCAAAGGATCATCCTGAGTGAGTTGTCTCAGAAGCAAAAAGACACACATGGTATATACTCACTCATATAAACATACAACATAGGATAAACCCACTAAAATCGGTACATCTATACAAACTAAGCAAAAGAGAGTACCCTAACTAAAAATGCTCAATCCCCATCCTGAAAGGCAAAGAGCATGGACATCAGAAGAAGAAGAAAACAGGAAACAACCTAGGAACCTGCTACAGAGGGCCTCTGAAAGCCAGAAGAAGAAAACAGGAAACAACCTCAGAACCTGCCACAGAGGGCCTCTGAAAGCCTCTGCCGTGCAGACTGTCAAAGCAGATGCAGAGCCTGATGGCCAACTGATGGGCAGAGTGAATGGAATTTTATGTAATAAGTGGGAAATAGCAAGACCTGAAGAGGATAGGAACTCCACAAGGAGAGCAACAGAACAAGAAAATTTGAATACAGGGAACTTCCCAGAGACTCATACTTCAACCAAGGACTATCCGTGGAGATAAATTAGAACCCTGACAATGCAGCCACTTCTGATGAGAACTGATAGAGGAAGATCAGAAATAAGGAGAGGAGGACATGGGTAGGGGCATACATGCAGAAAGGGGGGAAGAGTAGGGGGAGGGTGGAACTGGGAGGGGAGGAGGAGAGGCTTATGGGGTGATACAAAATGAATAAAGTGTAATTAATAAAAGTTAAAAAAAAGAAAGAGGAATAAAAGGAACTGTGAACACTAAAATCTATTTTCTTCTGTTCTACTGCCCAGCAACCCGTTGACTTTTACTCCCACCAAACACAGCATCTTCTCACAGAAGCATATACAGGCAGCCATAAGGGTTGCCTTACCAGGATTCTGAGAGCTAAACTCCCACCCATGACAAGCTGGTTTGCGTTTTAGCTGCACCTTAAGAGTTCAGCTTCTGGGGGAACAGCTCCACATATTCATCTTTTTGTGGGCATTGCTATAAATTCACCTGGGCAAGGCTCGGTTTCTTCCTTCTATGTACAAAAGTGGGCTCAGTGGGTATCTGTGGCGAAGAGATTTGGTCAGCAGAAGCTTGGGGTAAAGTAGAGATATGAACTGGGTTCTATTATGAAAAGCATCTTAATTAAATGAATTTATTCGTTTATTTACTCATTTATTTATTTATTTACTATGTGTGTGTGCATATATGCTCATGCCGTAGCATACATGTGGAGGGCAGAGGACAACTTGTGAGAGTCCAGTATTTCTTTCTGCTTACCATGCAGGTCCCAAGAATCAAACTCAGATCAGCACATTTTGTGGCCCTAAGCCATCTCACCCACCCTATGATGGACTCCTTTTTTGTTTTTTTTAAGACAAGGTTTCTCTGTGTAGCCCTGGTTGTCCTGGACATCTCTCTAGAGTAGGCTGGCTTTGAACTTATAGTGATCTCCCTGCCTCTGCCTCCACAGTGCTGGGATTAAAGGAATGTCCTACCACTGCCTGGCTTAGCTGGACTCTTAACAACTGGCTGAGCTTAGAATTAGAAAGTCCATTTAACCTGAAATTGCAGTTTTTGAGAGGCTGAACCAGGAGGATCGCCCTGAGTTAGAAATCAGTCTGTGAGATTCTTCCAATAGTGAGCTCTCATCTCAAAACAACAATAACATTGTTTTGTTTGCTTTAGTGTTATTGTCTTTCTGGTTTTTAAGGTCCTTTTATGTTTTGATTTAGTTTCGTTTTTCTACTTTCTTTCTTCCTTTTTCTTTTTCTTTTTTTGAAGAGAGCGAATGCACAAGCAAGTAAACTCAAAGTTCGGTGGGTAGGGAAGATCTGGGAGAGGGGAAAGAAAATTATCAACATGTATTGCATAAAAAACATTTTTAAAATTAAATCCAACAACAAAACCTCAGCAGTTATATAATCCTGGCACTCAATGGCTGAGGCAGGATGACTACAGAAGCAAGGTCACCTTGAGCCTAATAGTGATTATGAGACCAGCCTGCTCTACAGAATGAGAGCCCCCCTATGTCAACCTGTAGCATAGCCCTCCCCAACAAAAGAAGGTCATTCAAAGGTGAGTTGGTGGCAGAGACTTAAATATAGTTCCTGCTACATAGGAAGCTGAGATGAGAGCTCTGCTTGAGCCTAGGGGTTCGAGAAGAGCCTGGAAAACATAGTAAGACCCCAGATCAGAAACAAGACAAAAAGCCTTGATTTCTAAGAATTAATGAGTGTTGTAGCTGCTAGTCAATGGCAAAGCACTTAGAGAGCATATGTGAGGCTCTGTTTCCTAATATGGTGGGGGCACTTGAAAGAAGTAAATATATGAGTAATGATTGGATCTAGAGACCCAGAGAGAAAAGAATGGTTTGAGACCCAGAAGGAAAAGAATGATTGAAGCCTGGGCTAGCAATATAGTAGTGAGAGGCTAGATGGGGGATGTGAAGAATGAGAAGATTACAATGTCCTGGAAAACCAGGTTCTGAGCAGGAAAGCACACAAAAAATTGAGTGCAATGTGGAGAAGAGAGCAGGAATAAGTCTAGAGATTGGGAAATGTGAAGCTGGAGGAAGGGTTCAACTGTCTAGAGAGGACATCTTGACACTTGGACACTGAGAGAATGGAGATGCTGGATTTGGAGAAAAAATGAGCAGAAGATGGGCCTAACAAATAATCTGATATGTTGGATTCATTGGAATGGTGAGACATCCAATAATAATGTCCTCTAAGCAACACACAGAAGGTCTGTCCATCCAGAAATGACAGTTTAAAGCTGTGACATAGGTTGCCAGGTAAGAGTAATTTAACAGGTTTGTGATCAGAAGGACAAGGTCAGGCCACCATATTTCTGATTTTGCAGTTATGCAATGCAAATTTTGAACAGATTTATGAAGCTATATTTAGCATAACAGGCTCCATATTTAAAATTCTATCACAACCGGCTTTTGAAGTTTATTTCTCCCTTACCCTGTGTTCAACTGGAATGTGGACTGCAAACTCCTCACTATGGGCTCATCCAGCCAGCATCTCCTTTGCCAGTCAGGGTCACCTATCTAATCATATACCTGTCCTCCCCTTTATACAAAAGCAGTAATTTTGTTCTTTACTACCAGGTCCTTTTCATTCAATTCCAACTACTCACTCACCTCCAGATGAATTTTGTTTCCTTCGGGATTTTACATTCCCAGTTGGTCTGATATTGAAGGCATGAATCAATGTGGTTCTAAATCACTGTTTCTAGCTAGCACTTCTCCTGTGCCCAAAGCAGGCAACTCAA
>NW_026589800.1:27091-59760 GCF_907164565.1 Psammomys obesus | reverse complement strand
GTGAACTGAGATTTCCCATTTTTGTATTCAACATCAACTCTTTCCCATAACACAGAGTGACCTCATCTCTACCTTTACTGAGAACCACCAATGGTATTTTAACAGTTGCAAAGAACCTCATCTTGAAAATGAGTTCACTGAAGCTCAGAGGTATCTGGGCCAAAGATCAGAGATAGGTCTTCAGACCCAAATCTCTCAGTCTTTCCATTAAACCATCATCTCTGCATCATATGTCAAGGAGTACCTTCAACAGAACAACGAATAATGCTGAACATAGAAAGGGCTAATGCTCAGCCAGTACTGATTTCAATGGAAGCAGCTTTGTATGAGCTAGGTCTTGCCACATAGGCATGGCTGGCCCTAACTCGTGACAATCATTCTGCCTTATCTTTCCTGTTGTTGGGATTTATCCCATGTGTCACCATAGCTGGAGGCTTTTTAAAAATCATGGCTAGAGCAACTGGGTCAGAGAAATTTTCCACAGAGATAATAAAAGAAATGACAACATGGGGGAGTTTCTGACTTCACAGGCTCCTGAGATGGAAAATTTGCCAGAGCACTTATTAACTACTGAATTGTGGAATAAAAGCCTGTGGAAAGAAATTGGAGTGGGGAGAAAGCAAAGTAATAAATAAACAAAGGCAGCTTCTGGATGTTATGGCACACACCTTAATTTTACCACTCAGAGGCAGACACAATTGGATTTCTGTGAGTTGTAGGTCAGCCTGTTTTACAGAGAAAGTCCAGAACAGTCAGAGCTAGACAGATAGGTCTCAAAACAAAACAAAACAAAACACAACAAAGCAAAACAAAAGGAAGCTAATTTGAGGATGGGTAGCCAGGTTTTAATCCTTTCTAGAGCTGCACTTGGTTGAAGTGAATAGCGTTCTTCAGTAGAGAATGACCTTCCCTAGTAGAGGAAGAGTTCTCTCAGCAAGTGTATGTCTGTAGCTGCACTATATTTCTAGAAGCCCCAAACACACTCTCAAGACCCAAAGCCCAATTCAAGTGACATCAAACATTTCTGCTTTCAATCACCTAGTGATGAAAGCAGGAACATATCAGCAGAGGCAGCAGATGAAAGCCTGTGCCATCTGCCAGATTCAGCAGAAAATGGGATCTCAGTATATACTCAGAGAAAGCTAGCCTTAAGGCCTGGACAACTTTGCATCAGAGCTTGTGTACCCCACAGCAAGAGAACTAAGAAGACCTCCAGATTGGTGTATTCAACACTATGACCAGCAAGCAGCCTATACAGGAACCATATGAAGCACCATAGGATGTTCCCAGAGCAATGAAGACAGAAGTAAAAGTTCAAACTGGCTGTTCACCTTCAGATGAAGGGTCGTGAGAAGGACACTGAGAGGCAGCTGCTCCTTTCTTCTGTCAGTCTCTATCTAGCAAAGCAACCTGGATATTATCAAGAGAATCATCCCTATAGGCAACAGCTTAAATATGAATAGACTCCAGAGACAATCCCTTGCTGATACATGATGAGCTGACTCAATCATATCAGCCAGGTAAAGAGCACAGGGACACAGAGCCTCTCTCATAGCTAAGCTGATCTCCCCTGCCCTACACCTGACACACCACTCTTTTTCCCTCCCCATCCCTGAACGCCATTTTATTTCTCCCAAAATACAGGCTTAAAAGTATCACCACACTGAAGAAGTTCAGTGTTTGAATACTTGTATGGTATGCATGAGACCTCAGTTCCAGCCCCAGCAACACAAAACAAAAACAAAAAGACAAAAAAAAAATCAAAATGCTCCCACACGCACACAAATATGGTTCTTCAAATGTATTCTTTCTCTTGTAAGAGGTCATTACTCCTGAATGGAAGTAAAACCTGTGATAAAATTGAAATCCATATTGCAAGGGGAAAGTGAAATTTTCAAACCTAAATGGGACTTCTAGCTTAAGTATTAGCATGCCTTTGGCTTAGGCAATACTTTTTTCTGATAGTTCCCCAAGATTAATAATAATAATAATGAATAATAATAATAAGCAATCTACCTTACCCTAATGCTTTTTTCCTGAGTCAGTGATGCTTTGAAATTTCATAGGATAGCAAGGAAGTGGCTCAGGGGCAGAGTGCTTGGGAACAAGTCCAAGGCCAATGGGTTGTAAACACAATCCTTCCAAACAAAGCACAAAAATATTACAGTAGTAAGGGGAAATGTGATCATGCAAAGCATTAGAAAAACCCTAAAGACATTTTTAACCACCCTCCCTCCCATCCCAGATCAGAACTCCTAGCTCTACCTTCTCTTCTGTAATTGTCCTGCTAGATGATTCCTGAGGTAAGAGTACTATGCAGATGAGACTGCCCTTGCACTTGATTTGTCAAAGGTAGCCTTGGACTCCTAATTGCCCTGCCTCTGCCTGCTGAGTCCTGGGATTAATGTGCCATCACATTCAACTCTGTTGGCTTGCTTCAGTGTAAACTGATGGCCATCAGCTGTGTCCACCTAAAAAGTGCCTGGGCCACATATCCATCTTTGAACTGAGTTTAAGGACAAAGAAAAATTCAGAGGTCAGAGCTGTTGTGAGGTTGAAGGAAGTACTCTTCCAGTTAACTGCTAGGATATGAGTAGAGCACACAGGCCTGGTCCTTTAGCTGGATGGCTAGGACAGAAAGAAGGGGAACCAGCAGGTGACCTCATCATGTGCATACCTCCTTAGGGTGAGAAACCTTCGTCCAACCAGACTCCTTCATCCCCTTGGAGTCTCTAGTATCCACTTGACTGATGAACATGCAAGAAATGTGCAATCATGTCCCATGCAAATGAGCAACATATACCCAGTCTTGCATTTTTCAACTTTTGGTGCAATGGGTTTCTTCTGGGAAGGCCCTCCTGTTTTTCTCCACTATCAGAAGAAAGGTTAGTAATTGATTTGTATAATGAAAATTGATTCCATCAAGCAATTGGGAGAAATGGAAGCTCAAGAAGAACTCTCGAAGGCTAGCACAGGGCAGCACCTATCAAGACTGTGTGGGCAGGCTGCATACTGCTACTTTCTGAGTGACTCTATTTAGGGCCACAACCACCAGCTGAGTTGGCTGAGTAAACACTGTCACAGGTACAGAGAACTAAAATGAGGGTCCTTGGAGGCTAGGTTGCATGAGCAACTAAGACTAGTATAGTCTAAGGATTGGTAGGTATTAGCACATGTCCCCAGCAGCACCTTCACCCAATTTGCAAGTCACACCTTGCCGTTTGCCTTCAACCAGTACCCACAGTGCCAATAACTCTAGCCAGAGACTTAGGCACCAAGAGTATCATTTATTTATTAAAATTAAACTTGTTATATGCCACTCATGAGTCTAGACCCTCAGAGAATAAATCATGAACAGTCCTCTTATGAGGGGACACATTCAGCAACATGTTACAACATGTAGGAGGGAGGAGTCACTCTAACTCATGGGTGCATAGAGGGATTGACAATTATCCAGAGGCGATGGGCAATGACCCAGAATATCATCAGGAGAGGGAATTCAGAAAAAAAAGCACTCCAGAAGAACTGAACTCTAAATGCATATTGGAGCATAAGGAAAATGGACATAGGAGCCACCACGTCCACTTGCAGACACTTTTCACTTTCGTGGTTGTGCCCCTTTGCCTCTCCCCTTACTTAATGCGGTGTTTTCAGCAGCATGAAGAGGTTGGCCCGATGACATGGGCACATCAGGGGACCTAGGCTTTGCAGATGCACGTGGCAGGCTGGGCTCATTCTGTGAGAGTAGCCTACGGCGTTTCCTACCTGGCTTACCCTGTGACATACATATAAATCTATTTTTTCTCTTTTTCCTTCTTTGGGCCAGCAGATACGCAGCCTGACTCTGCGTATCTGTCGGTAATATTTTGCTCAGATTCAGACTCAGGCTCCTGCTCGGCTGCATGCTCCAAGTGTGTCTGGGCCTTGGGCTCTGCCTCTGCCTTGAGCTCAGGCTCAGGGTCAAGCTCAGGCTCAGGCTAGGGTTTAGGCTCAGGCTAGGGTTTAGGCTCCTGCTCTGGCTGTGGCTCTGGCTCAGGCTGGGGCTCAGGCCCAACCCTACGACGTTTCCTACGTGGCTTACCCCGTGACATACATATAAATCTGTATTTTCTCTTTTTCCTTTGTTTGGCCAGCAGGTATGCAGCCCGCCTCTCCTTAGCCTCCTTGTTGGTAATATTTTGCTCAGATTGACACTCAGGCCCTTTTTCTGGCTCAGGCTCCAGCTGGGGCTCAAACTTAGGCTCATGCTGAGTCTTGGGCTCCAGCTCTAGCTGAGCCTCTGCATCAGGGTCGGGCTCAGGCTCAGGTTCCTGCTCTGACTGGGGTTTGGCCTCTGCCTCAGCCTCTGTCTCAGTCTCAGACTGTGGCTCGGGCTCATGCTGGAGCTTGGCCTCTACCTCTAGCAGAGGTTCTGGCTGCCTCTCAGGCTCAGACTGAGGCTCCTTCTCTGGCTGCAGCTTCCCCCCTGGCTCTGGCTCAGGCTCTGTCTCCGGCTCTGGCCCTGGCTCTGGCTCTGGGTGCAGCTTGGGCTCAGGCTGTGGCTTGGGCTCCAGCTCTGCCTGCAGCTCTCCCTCTGGCTCTGGAACAAGTTCCTGCTCTGGCTCTGGCTGTGGCTTGTGCTCAGGTTGGGGCCTGTGCTCAGCCTGGGGCACGGTCTCTGGCTGAGGTTGCAGCTCTGGGTCTTGCTCCAGCTCTGGCTCTGGCTTAGGCTCACTTGATGGTTCGTTGGAAGTTCCATAAAGATACCACAGCTCACAATCATCAGCTGAACTGAGAATAGAATAAATACTTTGAAGCAGCTCTTTTTCATACTCAAGTATTTGGTCCTCATCACGGGAATCATCTGAAATGCAAGAGACATCTGTAAATACACTCCTTCTACCCACTCTGTACATACAGACATCAGCAGGATATCGAACACAAATTAAATTGAAGTAGTTGAATGCTTGGACATTCTGAATCACTGTTAAATATCATAGTTGTAGATAGTTCCCTCTATTTTGTATTTTCCTGAGAGAAGTGACCGATAAACTAGCAATGAAAATATGATTCCCACTTTGAAATCCTGCTGTCAAAACAGCATGAGGTACTTGTTTAGTTGTTCCTTAACACAAATCTGATGCCTTGTGGGCCATAGCAAATAAGGGCACTTGCTTCAATAAAGCAGTATTTCATCGAAATCAAGTTAAAGTTCTCTAGCTTAGAAAAGTTCTTTATTTAGTCACTGTGGTCCAGCTGGACTTTGGGTGCTTGCTGCCTTATACAATAAGGTATGGAGTAGATCGTAGATCTTTAACAGTTTTCAGTGTTATCCTCTGCTAACCCCAGTCTCCACCCAGCTGGAACGAAGGGAGAGCCATGCTTCTTACCCTCTCCTCTTTCTTGTCCATAAAGTAATGAAAAGAGAAGAAGAGGGAGGAGCAGAGCTCTAGGTAGAAAGAACTCTATCCAAATCTAAGGCAACAAGAAGTTGCAACTATGTTAGGAAGTAAACCCCAGGGTAGGGAAAGAGCACACGATGGAGATAGAAATGGGGGCAATGGCTAAAAAACCATCACAAACTTAAGGTTTGCAGAGGCAGATCCTAAAACAGCCACATGTGCCAAGGCTTCAGAGCTCAGCTGTTTCTCTAAGCAGAAATACTTGCCTTTGTTGCTTATTTCACAGATCTTAGTTCTCTTTTCCTCAGTGGGAGATGCAGTGTCAGAGTCTGAGTCAGCCACCACACAGCTAAGTTGTAAGGTAGAAAAACCAAACCAAACAAACCGAGAAAATATGAGAATGCTATTCTTCTCATAAGGACATTTTCCCTACTTTCTATAATAAGCATGATCACTTGTCAAATTTTGTTTGTTTCCTACACCAACTCTGTTCCCCTTCATTAGATTTGTTAAATCTTTCAATTATTCCTCCTTTTCCATCATTCTATACACCTTTCCACTGCTCTTCCAAAATGAGGCATCTTACAGAAGTCACAATCTGAACAAAGCACAACCAAACTCCAACTGTGCAAGTAACTCAATGTCTAATGTCTGGTATCCAGTCATGATCTTCTCCAGCTTTATGCTCTGTAGCATGCCCAGCTTGTCTCCTAAGATCAGGATGGCTCCACTCGATGACTGCCGCTGTTCTTGGTGCTTGTTCCATGACACTGGCATCTCCAAATGGCTGGAGGCTCTTTCCTCAACTGGGCTGCACTCCTACCAATAGCTTCTCCTGGGTTCTCTTAGAGAAATGCAGCTCTGCCTCACAGTGCCAAGCCTCAGCTGTTCTTCATGAAACACTCATGATTTCATAAACAGTACCAATTGGGTGATTCTTGGAGACTGCCAGGTTCTGCTGCCAGCACAAGCTACATACCAGACAACAGTCTCTGGATCACCACTTCTGTGTGCCAATTCTGAGAAGACACTTTCCAGAATATTTCACCTCAGTACTGCTGGTCTCTTCTTAGTTACTGCTAATTTCTCAGCTCCAGCTGTCCAGCATCAATTTTCCCAGCAAAGGAAAGGATTTCATTCAGTTAGGCTAGTATCTTTTTAATCCCAGCCCCAGCTACCCACAACCACAGATTCCTAACTCAAAACATGAAACAGTCCCAATAGTGTCCTTAAATGACTTCGAATCTTCCCTCTGGAACTTCCCAATCCAGGCCTTCATCATCTGCATTTTTCCTCAACACTAACCTTCCATGTTCCCAGGGAAGAGCTCACCAGGCTTTGAACACTCAATAGATTTTCTAGCCCCCAAAGTTCCAAAGTCCTTTTAAAATCCTCCACAAAGTGACACAGTCAGGTCTGACATATTGGTAACCACCCTGGGTACCAATTTCTGTCTTATTTAGGGTGACTATCGCTGTGAAGAAACATCACGACCAAAAGCAACTTGAGTAGAAAGGAGTTTATTTTGCTTACACTTCCTCATCAGTGCTTATCACTGAGAGAAGTAGAATAGGAAAAGGATCATCCTGAGTGAGTTGTCCCAGAAGCAAAAAGACACGCATGGTATATACTCACTCATATAAACATACAACATAGAATAAACCCACTAAAATCTGTACATCTAAACAACCTAAGCAAAAGAGAGGACCCTAACTAAAATTTCCAATCCCCATACTGAAAGGCAAAGAGGATGGACATCAGAAGAAAAGGAAAATAGGAAACAACCTCAGAACCTGCTACAAAGGGCATCTGAAAGCCAGAAGAAAACAGGAAACAACCTTGGAACGTGCCAAAGAGGGCCTCTGAAAGCCTCTGCAGTATAGACTGTCAAAGCAGATGCTGAGCCTGATGGACAACTGATGGGCAGATTGAATGCAATTTTATGTAAGAAGTGGGAAATAGTAAGAGCTGGAGGGGACAGGAACTCCACAAGCAGAGCAACAGAACAAGATAATTTGAACACAGGGAACTTCCCAGAGACTCATACTCCAACCAAGGACTATTCGTGGAGATAACCTAGAACCCCTGCACAGATGTAGCCCATGGCAGCTCAGTGTCCAAGTGGGTTACATAGTAATGGGAGGAGGGACTGCCTCTGACATATTCTGACTGGCCTGCTCTTTGATCACCTCCCCCTGAAGGGGGAGCAGCCTTACCAGGCCATGGTAGGGGACAATGCAGCCACTTTTGATGAGAACTGATAGGCTAAGATCAGAAAGAAGAGGAGAACCTCCCCTATCAGTGGACTTGGGGAGTGGCATGCACGCAGAAAGGGGAGGGAGGGTGGGATCAGGAGGGGAGAAGGGAGGGGCTTATGGGGGGATACAAAATGAATAAAGTGTAATTAATAAAATAAAATAAAAGCTGTAGATAGGAGCTGAGGCAGAGCCAGCTTACCCACTGGCATGCTCAGGCTGCTTTCTTACAGAACCCAGGACTACTAGCCCAGGGATAAGCACACCCACCATAGGCTGGGCCCTCACTTCAATCACTAATTAAGAAAAATGTACAGGCTTGCATACTGCCTGATCTTATGGAGGCCTTTTCTCAATTGAGACCCCCTATTCTAAAACAATTCTAGGCTGTGTCAGCGTGACATGAAGCTCGCCAGCTGCTACTCTTCAACCCAAGATATACTGGAAGTCACAGAAATTTTTCGTCAGGCTTCCAAGGTCTAGGTTTACAGGCATGCACGCCTGTAAGATGTACCTTATTAAATTATCATTGTTGGGGGAGTTGTATAGTGTGTTTAGCTTTGCATGCACCACAACACATATGTGGAGGTTATAGGACAACTTTGTGAAGTCAAGTGTCTCCTTTCACCTTTACAGGGGTTCTGGGAATCAAACTCAAGTTATCAGACTTGGGTGGCAAGTACCTCAACCCAGTGATCCATCTCTGGACATGAAACACTTTTACTATGGAGGAAAAACACTCCAAATACTTGTTACAAAATTTTTCTGCATCCACTATAGACACAAAGTTTATTCTTCTTGTAGCATGCATGTTTTCTTTAAAGCTGCCAATTTGATGAACCTTTGCTCTCCTACTTAATACTCTAGCCTTAAAGAATCTTTCTAGGCTGGGTGTGTGGCACATGCATTCAATTCCAGCATCCAGGAGGCAGAGGCGGGCAGATCTCTGTGAGTTCAGGGACAGCCTGAACATAGTAAGCCCAGGATACCCAAAGCTACCCAAAGGATACCTAAAGGATACCCAAAGCTACTTAGAGAGGACCTGACTTAGACACATACAAACAAAATTATTGTCTTCAAGGGGCTACAGAGAAGACTCAGCAGGTAAGAATACTTTCCTGTTTTTATTTTATTTTTCGTTCGAGACAAGGTTTCTCTGTGTAACATCTCTGGCTATTCTGAAAACTAACCCTATAGGCCAGACTGGCCTTGAACTCAGAGAGGTCTGCCTGCCTCTGCCTCTCTAGCCCTGGTATAAAATGCCCTGTACATCACCATATTGGTCATGATTTTTCATTTCTATTTTTTTCATGTGTATAGGAATTTTGCCCATGTGAATATGCATGTACTATGTGCATACAATGTGTTTGGTGTCCAGAAGAGGGCACCAGATCTTTGGGACTGGAGTTACAGACAGTTGGAAGCCACCATGTGGGTGCTAGGAGTCAAACATTTGTTTTCTGGAAGATCACCATGCCATCTCCCCAGTCCCCGACACTGGCTGCTCTTGCAGCAGACTCTGGTCTGATTCTCAGCACCCACACAGCAGATTATAACTGGTGGTAACTGGTTCTAGGGCGTCTAACAATTCTTCTAGGCAAAATGGGTACTAGGCACATATACATACAAGCAGGCAAATGCTTCTACACATATAATAAAGACAATTATTTTTTTTTTAAACAGAATCTTCTTGTTGGGCATGATGGCACATGACTTTAATCCTAGAACTCAGTTTGAGATCAGCCTTGTGTATGTAGTGAGTTATGGGACAGTCAGGGCTACAAAGAGACTCTGTCTGAAAAGAAAAGGAAAGAAAAAGAGAAAGGAAGGAAGGGAAAGGAAAGAAAAGGAAAGAGAAAGGCTTCTCTTAATTTCTAGCACATGTGTATATTTTGGTTCTCACTCCATTTCTACCTGATCATCACTTTTTCCTCAACTTACTAGAACAGATCTCTGGAAGCTCTAAAAGCTAGGCTAAACACTCTGATATTTATATGATGAGTTATTTGTATTGGTTGTCAATATGATCACAGTACACTTATAAGATCACCATGAGGCAAGATGCAGCCTGGATCATAAAAGAGCATATCAGGCAAATTGTCTACTTTTTTCTAAATGACTGACAGTAGAAAGTTCAAAGACATTATAAAAAACCAACTAGTTGAGCAGGAATTCTAGAAGTTAAGAAGTAGAGGCCACAAGTGCAAAGCCAACCTTTATCTGTACAATGAGTTCCAGGACAGCCAGGACTACATAGTGAGACCCTGTCTCAAAAAGCCAAAAACTAGTCAATCATGGTGATACACATCTTTAATCCCAACATTAAGGAGGCAGAAGCAGGCAGATCTCTATGAGTTAGAGGCCAGTCTAGTTTGTAGAGTGAGTTCCGGGACAGCCAGACCTATCCAGTAAGACCCCATGTATAATAAGATACACACCCACACCCACACCCACAACCACATACACACACCTATAAAAATGAAGCAACAGCTGAAGAGTTAAACCACGGCCCAAGACAAGAATCAGATACTTTAAACCCATAATAACGTCAGACATCCAACATGATGCTGTTGAGAAAATGTGATGTTTACTCTTAATTCTTGCCTAGGACTTTGGGTGAAAAAAAAAGAAAAGTCAAGGTCCAACCATTCTCCTGCTTGCCAGGACTCTTCCTGATCTGGCACTGGAGACTGATCTAAATCAAAGAAAGAAATAGCGTTAGGAAGCATAATAAAATTTAGTAGCTCATGTCTTTTATTCCTGAAAACTAGCTTATAAATTACAGCTAACCCAAGACTAGTGACATAGGTCAGGGGTAGAGCACTTGATTATAATACCTTGGACTCAATGTCCAGCAACAAAGAGAAAGAGAAAGAAAGGGAGGGAGATAGAGGTAAGAGCCAAAATAATCTATGTTTCCTATGAAAGATAGAGTGGAAATGAAAGACCCAGGAACCAAACAGGTGTAAAGAACACATTTAAAAAATGAATATGTTCCCCTGCTCTTGACAGCAGAGAAATAAATTTCAACAAGCCAGAAAGAACACTAGAAGGGGCCAAACCTAGGACCAGATCAAGCCAAGTGTCCCAAATCCCTTATCAGTCATCTCTACAAAGACATTTAATATATGCACCCTCCAATCAAAAGATAGCTCTACTTACAGTCCTCAAACTCTTCACTGCTGCTTTTTATATCCATGTTAATAATATAACTGGAAAAAAAAGAGGATTTTAAACTGAGGTCTACCAACAACACAGGCAATAAGATATCCACGTTCTCAAATAAATGCCGGCAACAACCAGTTTCCAAAATGCAAGGTGAGAAGTACCTTTACATTCTCATGTGTGTCCAGTTTGGTCTCAATAGCAAGACCCTACCTGAAAACTGAGAATAGTGTCTTAGATTAGATTCTGGGCTGGCTTTAAAACCCCATGTAGTGGAAGGTGACCTTGAAGTTTTCATTCTCCTGACTCTCCCATCTGAGAGTTGGGATTCACAGCAGTGTGTTTGCCATTGATTTATGCTGTGTTGGTGTCTGAGCCAAGTTTGATGCAGGCTAGGCAAATATTTTACGAACTGAGCGACATCTCAGCCCCTATATGTATTTCTCTTTTATTTTTTCTCAATTTTTATTTTTAATTCTGTCTGTCTGGCTGTCTATATATGTCTACATATATGAGTGCAGATATGTAGATATATGTATTGATAGGAGCTATGTGCTATCAAGAATGGAGTGGAAGTCATATAACAGTAGACATGAATTTCATCAGAGTGGCTTTCTAGAAATTACTCATACTTAATAAGGTATTGTGTACTTCATATAATTATGAGTTTCTGCCTACTAATAGAGATGTATAGGAGTCTGGAATTCTAGAACCTAAGATTCTTGTTTCTTTATAATTCATATTTAAGACTAACCAAGATCAATACAGTTGAAATGGCTCATCAGTGAGATGTGTTTGCCAGCAAACCTAACAATCTGAATTTTATCCCATGGACCTACGTAGTAAAAGGAGAAAACCAATTGCTGCAAGTTGTCTAATCTCTGATCTCTATACACCTACCATGGCACTTGCATGTCCAAACACAAAAAATAAGCAAATGTACCTTATGTTTTTTAAATTAACTGAGAAAGTAGGGAATAGTGGTTCAGATCTGAAACCCCAATACAGGGGAGGTAAAAGCAGAAGGATTCCAAGTTCAAGGCCTGTCTGGGCTACAAAGCAAGTCTTAGTTGCATAAAACAATATGCCCAGTGGTGGTTTACAACTTTAATCCCAGCACTCAGGAGGTAGGGGAGGTAGATCTCTGAGCTCAAAGCCAGCCTGGTCTACAGAGTGAGTTCCAGGACAGTCAAGGCTAGACAGAGAAACCCTGTGTGGAAAAAAACAGAACAGCAAAAAACCCTAATAGATCAGTGAAATGAAAGAAAGAAAAAATAAAGGAATGAATCATAAGGCAGGGACAGGCCAATCTCTGAGTTCAAGGACAGCCTGGTCTATAGAGTGAGTTCTAAGCCTGAGTTACACAGGAAAACGTTATCTAGAAAAAAAAAAAAGCCAAAAGCCTGTAGTAAACCCTTTATCTACTTTAAGTGTCACATTAGTGAGGTGTAAAGACAAGTACAGCCCTCAGTTTAACTTCCAGCTTTGTGTCGACATCGTTAGTGTTGAATTTTTAATTGTTCAATCCCTATTCTCCTGAAAGCTGCTCTCCAAGCCTTGTACCCACAGCAAAACTCTCCCTGCAGTTCCATCTGCCAGGACTAGTGGCCTAGTCTGGCCCAGTCCTTTGGAATGAGCTACACCAGGCCTCAACACAGGAGGCTGCTGGCCTTACCAGCTCCTTCCACTAAGCAAAAGCCCCCTCACCTTCCCATTGGCTGCTCAGCCAGGGACTCTCACAAGAGTCCAGTGAGATTTTCCACCTCAGGCCACCCCTGCCCATGAGAATGCCCACCCCATTCTCCCACCTACCCTGCCTGGCTCTGCCCTGTCCCCCTCTGTCTTCATGCCCACCCTGCCCCCAACCATTAGCACAGCCCTGGCTCAACAGCCCCATCTGTTAGCCCACCCAACCCTGCCCCCTTCAAGTACTGTCTCAAGTTCCTGGCATCTTCTATAAACAAAACTGGAGCTTTGCCTTTTGGACCTCTGGGCGCTTCCACCAATCAGGCTTTGAGACCCCATCCCTCCTGCTGGGCCATAAACTAATATCGTGCCCATGGTGGCCATTAGGCTCCCCTCGGCCACATAATCCCTCCTCTTTAGCAATCCTAAACCCCAGTTACTAGCTAGTCCTCCCAGCACAGCAACCGTCTCCTACCCCCTTGGGACATCCCACAGACGTGCAGACCATTCTCCCACAGCCCATGAAGCCTAGGCCGAAGGCTAGGCCCCTGTCTGCCCTTGTCCCCTGTCCTGGACCCAACCTCCTCTTACCACTACCCTACCCGTACCCTGTGCTCCTTGTGTGTGGACCAGCACCGCCTGAAGCCGCCTGGTTCCCCTGGCAACGGCCAAACATTGGAACCTTCTAAACAGCCAGTCCCTGGGTTCAGGGGTCACAGCCGTCATGTTTCCTGCCGCTCCCTTCTCCTCGCCATCACCCCCTCTGCTTCTATGGTCCTCTGTGGCGTCCATGTCCCGCCCCTAACCCCATCAGAATCCTGGCCATTTGTTTGTTTCGGCAGCACCTGCATCCATCCCAGGGCCTTCTGCATGGTTGC
The DNA here is from genome assembly GCF_907164565.1 of Psammomys obesus. Classification (NCBI taxonomy): domain Eukaryota; kingdom Metazoa; phylum Chordata; class Mammalia; order Rodentia; family Muridae; genus Psammomys; species Psammomys obesus. Next base: position 46,395 of record NW_026589800.1, on the reverse strand, counting down.
TGACGGCCTCGGCCCCGATCCCGGCCCCCACGGTCCTTTTTCTCTAAGGGGAAGTGTCTTACCCGATCTCAGTCCTCCTGATCCCAGGTGCCGACACGGATCCCGGCTACTCCAAAGTGGTGTCTCTACTTCAACCTCCGACACTCAAAGGAGACTGGGGCTGCCTTAGCCCACTGTATACACACCTGCTTGTGTGCCTGTCTGGCGCAGGTCCCAGCCATCCCCCGCTCCTCTGCTCCTCTGGCGAGCCAGCAACGGATGTGTGCGGGCAGCACCTTTAATAGGGCCAAGCCCCTAGGCACCATGAGAGTAGAGGACATATTCCCGCCTTTTTGGTCTCCGACCTCTCAGGAATGCCCGTATCAACGTTTCTGAATTTTCTAACCATGAGTTTGAGATACCTGCTCCAGTGCTTCTAGAATTGGACATCCCTGTTGAGATGCTACTTCTTACAGAAGGGCACCATTTCAATAGAGAGCTGTACCCAAGCGGGATATTGCGGCTAACCCTCTCTAACAACCCTCTTCTCCGTTTAGTTTTTAAGAGATGGTCAAAACCTAAGCAACAGGGCACTATCTAATCAGCCATCTCACCCCTGACCTCTGTGTTCACCAAGTCCTGTTCCAGAAAATGCAGTGCCTTCTTCCAACCTCTTCAGACACCAGGCACACACATGCTACACAGATAAAAATGCAGGCAAAACCCCAGACATGCAACACAAATCTAAATTAAAAAATTAAAATCTAAATAAAGGGACTTGAGACAACCACAAAAGGCACTGTTTTTACTTCCTAGTCTCTATGAGTCACTAAGCTGAGGCCAAAGCCTGCATTTAGTCTGGGAACCTGGGAGACCAACTGCACAAAGAAGTAAAATCTACTGTCTAAAATAAAACTTCTATGTGAAGCTGGGCATGGTAGCACATGCCTGTATTCCCAGCACTCAGGAAGGGAGGTGCAGGCAGGTCTCAGTGAGTTCCAGGACAGCCTTGTCTACAAAGTAACCCAAGGACAGTCAAGGGTACAGAGAAAAACTGTTGAAAAAATAAAATAAAATAAAAAATATTTTAAAAATCACTTGTTCTTGTTGAAGACCTGGATTCAACTCCCACTACCCATACAGTGGCTCACAATTACCAAAAAGTCCAGTTCCAGGGAACCAATGTCTTCTTCCATATTCTTCACACACCAGGGACACACATAGTGCCCAGACACAAATGCATACAAAACTCCATCCATGTAACACAAATCTAAATAAAAAAATTACAATCTAAAAAAGGTTCTTGAGCCAGACATAAAGGCATTGTTATTCCTCCCTAGTTTCAGCTGATCACTAAGCTGTCCTAGGGGAGGGGGTGATCTGGGCCGGTTTCCTAGCAACTGTAACTCTGCTGAGTAGGAAAAGAATGCAGTAAGGCTGGTTCCTCCCCACAGGTGGCTGGACATGTCTCCACCTGTCTGGCCTTTGTTCAGGCTTGTGCTTTAAACTTTAATTCGATAACTCCCCTCTGCCAAAAAATTAATTTATAATGCTTTTGTCTCTCATTTCTCCCTTCCCATGATCCTTTGAAGATCCAATCTTGGGTCTTCCAGATATGACTCCTAGTGTCCTCCAGATTTATTTTCCACAATGGGATCTGAGTGCCATTACTATATTGCTTCAAAGCATTCCTTCATGAGAGCCATCAAGTGATTTAAAATACAAGACCCAAAGGTGAAAATCAAACTGAGTAGTGGTCCCATCAGGGTGGTTATAGAGTAGTAACTAAAAGAGAACTATTATAGGATTTAAACCAACCTCTGGAATCCTCTCTTTCTAGCATCTCTACAGGCATTTTGTCCAGTTGCTGCTCCAGCTATGCAGGTTCCCAAAATAATAGCTAAATTCAGGGAGTCCCTTTTGACTTAGCATTTCAACCCATTAGATGGGATTATGGGCAAAGGTCTCTTCTTCTAAAATTGCTTCAAGACATCAATGGGGTAGAGATAGTGTATACTAAGGAAGGCTGAAAGGGTAGTCAAAACCTAAGCAACAGGGCACTATCTAATCAGCCATCTCACCCCTGACCTCTGTGTTCACCAAGAGTCCTTATCAGGAATTCACTAATCTTCTTGTGAAAACTCACACCAGAGTCTCTGTTTAGAGGACTCAGGCTCCAGCTATGTCAACCACAGAACGGTTTTTATGTAATAAAAGTAAAGTTAATTAAATCTGTTGAAATTTTTTGTAAACTGTTTGTTTTATTTTAATTTCAGTGTTTTGTTTTTATTCTTACTTTTTGTAAGATTTATTTGATTACATACCCAGTATTTTTTTTGCCTGAATGTACACCTGAAAGCCACAAGACGGCACCAGAACTCATTACACATATTTCATTGCAGTCCCTTGATTGCAGGGAACTGAGCTCAGGACCTTGGGAAGAGCAAGCAGTGCTCTTCAACTCTGAGCCATCTCTCCAACCCCAAATCACTTGTTCTTATAAGGACCTGAGTTCAACTGCCAGCACCCATCCAGTGGCTCACAACTACCTGTACCTCCAGTTCCAGGGAAGACAATGCCTTCTTCCAACCTCTAAATGCACCAGGCACACACATAGTACACAGACACAAAGCCAAGCAAAACCTCATACATGTAACACAAATGTAAATGAAAATGTTACCATGTATAATACAGGTCTTGTGCCTGACACAAAGGACACTGATGTGGCTCCTCAGTGCCAGAGACTGCAGAAGCTCAGAGCAAAACATCTCTTGTGTCTGGGATCTCAGGGTTCCACATGGACAACAAAGTAAAATATAGTTTCTTTACAAACAGAATATGAAAGTTAGGCTGTCCATGGGGGCTGCTACCTGTAATCCCAGCATGTGAGTGAGGAACAAGAAGGCAGACGCATGTGAATTCAAGGCCAGTCTGGTTTACAAAGTGAGCATAGGTCATCCAAGCCTGCAGAGAATCCCTGTATCAAAAAGTCTAATGAGAAAAAAAATCATTAAAATAAACCTGTTGTTTTAGAGGACCTAGCTTCAATTCCCAACAGCCATACACTGGCTCACAACCACTGGTGACTTCAGTTTCAGGGATTCCATGCAATCTTCAAAATCAGTTACCATGCACACTCATGGTGCACTGGCAGAAACACAAGCAAAACCCCTTACATGGAAAGCAAATAAAAAAATTAAACTTAAAAAAGGGTCTTGAGCCAGACACAAAATGTACTGTAATGCCTCTCTAGTTCCAACTATTTAAATCTCCCTTTTGTCTGGGAACCCATGAGCCCACCTGCACAATAAAGTAAAAGCTTCATCCTAAAAAATAAACATTCAATGTTGGGCTGTGCATGGTGGCCTATGCCAGTATCCCAGCTGTCAGTAAAGCTGCAGCAGACAGAGCTCTGTGAGTTCCAAGACAGCATGGTCTACATGTATGCCAAGGACAGGCAAGGCTACAGAGAAAGCCTGTCTTAAATATAAAATAAAACATTTTAAAAATTACTTGTTCTTATAAAACCTTGTGTTCAATTCCCATTACCCATACAGTCATTCACAACTACCAATAACTCTAGTTCCAGGCAAGACAATGCCAACCTCGAACCTCTAAAGGCACCAGGAACACACATGATGCTTAGACACTAATGCAAGGAAAACCTACTTGTATTGCAATTCTAATTTAAAGCTGTTTTCTGAAAAAAAAAATAACTTGAGCCAGACTAAAATGCATTCGTATAGCCAATTAGTTCCAGCTCCAGGGAAAGCTAAGGTTAATATATGGGGTCAGTCTGGGAGCCCAGGAGACCACTTGCAAAACAAAGTAAAACTGTGTTTCCATTTTTTAAAGGTTTATTTATTTTTTATTACAATTTATTCTTTGTATCACAGGTGTAGCCCTCTCCCTAGTTCCCTCAAATCCCACCCCCCTCACCCTGTCCACTGATAGGGGAGGTCCTCCTCCTCTCATATCTGACCTAGCCTACAAGGTCTCATCAGGACTGGCTGCATTGTCTTCCTCTGTGACATGGTTAGGCTGCTCAGCCTTCACTGGGAGGTGATCAAAGAGCAAGCCACTGAGTTCCTGTCGGATAATCTGGTGCAGAGTGCCGGGAATCTTATGAAAGAAGGGGAAAATGAAAGACAGAGGCTCCACAAGGAGAGCATCAGAACCAAAAATTCTGGGCACAGGGGTGTTTCTTGTATGCAACAGATTGCTGGGTTTTGTTTACGCATCCATTCTGTTAGTCTGTGTCTTTTTATTGAAGAATTGAGTCCATTGATGTTGAGAGAGATTAATGTCCAGTGGCTGTTAGATCCTTTGATTTTGATGGTGGCTGTCGTCATAAGTTTGTGTGTTTTTTTGCTTTTTGTTTTACTGTAGTGAGGTTAATTATTTCCTGTGTTTTCTTGAAAGTAGCTAGTTTTCTTGGGTTGTATTTTCCCTTCTAGTGTCTTCTGTAATGCTGGATTTGGGTGTAGGTATTGTTGAAATTTGTTTTTGTCATTGAATATCTTGTTTTCTCCATCTATGAGGACTCAGAGTTTTGCTGGGTATAGTAGCCTGTGCTGATATCTGTGTTCTCTTAGGGTCTGTATGATATCTGTCCAGGCCCTTACTAATTTCATAGTCTCTGTTGAAAAGTCAGGTGTGATTCTAATGGGTTTGCCATTATGTCTTACTTGGCCTTTTTCCTTTGCAGCTTTTAGTATCTTTTCTTTGTTCTGTATACTTACTGTTTTGATTATTATGTGGCGGGAGGATTGATTTTCTTTTCTGCTCTAATTTATTGGGTGTTCTGTAGGCCTCTTGTATTCTTATTGGCCTCTCCTTTAAGTTAAGGACATTTTCTTCAATGATTTCGTTGAAAATATTTTGTGGGCCTTGGAGCAGAGAATCTTCTTTTTCCTCTATTCCTATTATTCTTAGGTTTATTAGATGGAGATGAAGAGAGAGAGAGACAGAGACAGAGAGAGAGACTTGAGTAAGACATGATAGGGGGAAGGGAGGGGGTCCCTTGTCAGAGAAATGGGTGAGGGTAGGATAGCAAGAGAGCAAGAGGGCAATAGGGCAAGAGGGCAACAAAGTGGTGGGTTGAACCTTTTAAGGAGAAACTTAACCATGACTGCCATGAGTGGCTACCTGGTGGGTGACACATGATGACATCATACGTTGCTAGGCAATCCAGAAGCAAGCTGCTTAAATACTAACATCCCTCCCTTATTCTATAATTAAATATGAGGAACTTGAGCTGCTTCTCACATAAGTCAAGTTAAAGTACACAAATGTAGGTTCATTGGAAGCAGCTCTTGGTTGCCATGCAAGGGCCTAAGGGAGAAAGAGAGAGAGAGAAAAAACAATAGCAACAAAATGTTACATGGTCCTATCCTTTCCTCATCAGACTAACTCCCCTTCTTTCTTATGATTCCCTGTACTCTGCCAAAGGTTTGGTCATGAGTCTTTGCTTTGAAAACACTGCTATTTAGAGTCTTTCAAATGCGCTCAGTAGACTCCTGACATACGTTCAATACATATCCCATCTGTCTTTCTAAATGAGGATTGATAATCTTACCCCATGTCCGCTCTCTTGATTATCTTTTTTAGGTGTATAGATTTCATTATGTTTATCATATCTTATAGGTCTATATAAGTGAGTGTATACCGTATTTGTCTTTCTCCTTCTGGGATATTTCACTCAGGATGATCTTTTCTAGATCCCACCATTTGCCTGCAAATTTCATGATTTCCTCCTTTTTGATTGCTGAGTAATATCCATTGTGTAAAAATACCACAATTTCTGTACCCATTCCTCCGTTGATGGACATCTGGGTTGTTTCCAGGTTCTGGCTATTACAAATAATGCTGCTATAAACATGGTTGAGCAAATATCCCTTTTGTGTACTTGAGCAAACTTTGGGTATATACCTAGCAGTGGTATAGCTGGGTCTTGAGGAAGCACTATTCCTAATTGTCTTAAAAAGCGCCAGATAGATTTCCAGAGTGGTTGTATCAGTTTACATTCCCACCAGCAGTGGAGGAGGGTTCCCCTTTCTCCACAACCTCTCCAGCATGTGTTGTCCCTTGAGTTTTTCTTCTTGGCCATTCTGATGGGTGTTAGGTGATATCTCAGGGTCGTTTTGATTTGCATTTCCCTGATGGCTAATGAGGATGAGCCTGTGGTAGCTCAGTAACTAATTGGTTTCCCATAGTGAGGGGAACAAGGACTATTTCTAACAGGAACTCAATGACTGGCTCTTTGGCCTCCCCACCCCCCAAGGGAGGAGCAGTCCTGTTAGGCCACAGAGGAGAGCTTTGCAGCCAGTCCTGAAGATACCTGATAAAACAGGATCAGATGAATGGGGAGGAGGTCCCCCCTATTAGTGAACTTGGCAAGGGGCACGGTGGAGATAAGGGAGGGAGGGACTGGGAGGGAATGAGGGATCAGGACATGGCTGGGATACAGAGTTAATAAAATGTAACTGATAAGAAAAAAATAAAATTCAAAAAAAAAACCAAAAAAAATGTTACATGGTCAAGATTACATGGTCAAGAGGAGGAAGGGAAGCCCCTGTCCTGCAAAGTTCATGGTAGAGGATTGCCAGTAGAGAATTCCTAGCCATGCAAGGCAGCAGGTAGGGACTGAAGAATGGTGGGAGAACCTGGAGTTACTTGTCCTGGGCCTGAAGCACACCATTCCAGACTTTTGTTAGCAATAAGTGAATAACTGGCATAGAGTCTTTTCTGCCTACTTCCTGCTGATTCTGCGGACACTATAGGGAGGTCAAAAGGCTGAAATGCTAGCCAAGTCCAGGAAGAACAGGCTGTTTGGATGCTCTTCAGGGTCTGTGAGAATATCCATGGCTGGGACTGAAAGTGCAGGTCTGGCTTGATGGATGTCTCTGAGGTCAGACTGGAACAGTTGTGGTAGCTGCTTTGGCTCTGTTGTGCATATAGGAAACACCTGGGTCAGGCAGGATATTGGAACATATTTATAGGCAGAAGACAAAAGTAAGTGGGTTATGGAGAAAATTCCTTAAGGTGTATGTTTAAAACTTTTGGGAGAACAAACAGCAGCGATGGTTTTGGCTCAAAGAGACTTGAACATGGGAACCTCCATTTACCTGAGGGAGCCTCCATTTACCCCGTCTCTGGCAGTAATTAAAAAGGTTTTGCTTTGGATCTGTCATCTAAGGAAACTGAGGCCAATTTGTTTACAGAACTGTGTAAGCTTAGAGGCCATTAAAACAGGCACTAAGTGCAGAAATCTGAAATTCTCCAGAAGACATCCCAGAGGAGAATCTGTAGGAATAGACAATTGGACTATTCCAATTGGGCAGGTAGGAGAGAGTGATCTGTCATGGTACCCCAAGAGCAAGGTTTGACTCAGTAGTTTAGTGCAATCTGTCCGAACATCTTGTCAGTGTTAGCCAGCAACGAATGGCACAGTTGCCCTTAGCAGACATGGTTTACCTAGCACTAGCATTTTCATAGAGGAGCGAGAGTGGGAGGGAGAGAAACTGCCATTAGAGGGAAAATCTTACCAAAGGAGAAGGAGGGCCTAGATGAAGGGTTTGGATGTAGGATGTTGAAAGCAGTAGGAAGCATCTGTGCCAAGCAGAATGAAGATTCACCAATCGGCTGGTGTTGGGTTAAAATTGTAGCAGTCAAATAGCCAGGAATTGGTGCCAACCAGAAGGGAAGTCTCACCAATCAGAGCTTGTTGGATGTAGGAATGTAGCAATCAAGTAGCCAGGAAGGGGAAGTCCTAAAACCAGGAAAAGGGGAGGAATCCCACCCTCTGAGATAGGTAATAGGTGCAGTACTTATCTGGAGCCCAACTGACCTGAGAGGTGGAGTAAGGTGGATTTCCTGCAGTTTCCAAGAATTACTTTTAAGGTTTACAAAGGAGATAAAACTTTAGTCATGTTAGCATCACAACTGTAATCTGCACTGAAATGCACATTGTAGAAAAGGCAGTAGACATACACACTGGTGTTCACAGCATAAGCATGCTTTAAGGTGAGCTCTAAAAAGGCAGTAGGCTTTCGTGAAGTAGAAGGACAAAAGCTCTCTTGATCTTAATCTTTAGTATAATTACACATTATGGAGATTTAAAGGAGATTCACAATCTTGAGCTTGGAACCATGATACTAGGAGGTTCAGTGGAATGTTTTTGTATGAGAAGTAGATTCATAAATCAGAATTCTATTGATAAAGGCCAAAGCTCTGGACAGTCAATATAACAGTAGCATAGGAACAAGAGGAAATAGTAAGCATTTTTATCTATTTAGGATAAAATCACCTTAGACCTTGCAACCTTTATAACTTGCATTTACCAGCCTTACAACATTTTAAGACCCTAAAACAACATTTTCCTTAAGCCTTTGTTTCTAGTTATTTACTATGAGACATAGGTGAGACCTGAACATTTATTGTCCTTTAGCTAGTGGGATGGTAAAATGTTCCATCTGAGGCCTGTTTCTTGAGTCTGGCAACAAGGCATATTGTGTCTAGGCCTGACAATAGCAACTCTAGGACTCAGGCTTCACACCTGGTCTCCTTCATATGAAGAGGACTGAGAAGTCATCTGAAGTCTCCCAAGACAGAAGTTGGCAATATGTCTGTGGGGCCTGCAATGTTACCCTGGGCTGGTCACTGGATCAGGCAAAGGAGCTTGAAGTCTGGAACTGTCTGTGGCTCTTGTGCTGTTTGAGCCTCCATGGCTGGGTACAGAGCACAAGCCTGCAATGGGAGCATTTTCACTTCCAAATGCCAGTCTGCCAACAGGCAGTGTGTGGCTTGTTGTGGCAGCCGTGGGACCAGTGTCCCTTCTGGCTGCATTTGAAATAGCTACCTGGCAGGGTTGACTTTGGCTATACCCCAGTGATGTGGGGGCATTGCAGACCTCTTGTTTTTTGTGAGGGAATACCAACAGCCTCAGACTAGCATCCAAGGTCTAGAGCATAGTTTTTGCTGTAGATGAGCCTGATGGGAAGACTCCTCTCTTATTATTTAAACCAACTCCTGTATGGTGACTCAGGGAAAATCCTCAGCTCTTAAGTTAGGTAAGCAGCGAGACTTATGTCTGCATCTATTGCACTATAAATACATTTTTGAACATGTTAAAGGACTTGATCATCTATGAGATGACTGGCTATAAATTTGCATTTCTCAACCATTAAATATTAGGACTTTAGGTTTTGAACCTGTTAAGTTGGAGACTTAAAAGTCATAAATATAGTCCATTAATGTGAGAGCATAATAGTTTCTGTTTGATTTAGTATATATAAACATTCATTGTTTATAAAAGTCTAAGTCTATACCATAGATTCATAATATTACCCTTTTTAGTTAAGTAGACCAAGCATATTTTTCACCTTTTGATAGTGAAGTTATAGCACAATAATCAAGTTTTAACATAAATAATTCCTCTAAAATTAATAGATCTTAATTTAGAGTACTAGTAAAAACTTGTACATAGTAATCCCTGATTTATGAGTTTTAAAACCAACAATATAGTAGAACAGTGTAAAGCAATTTTAAAATTACATTTGAATTTATTATAGCAAACCTATTAGTAAGAAAGACTAGTGGTGAACCTGGATCATAGGCAGCTCATGGCAAGGGGAACAGCATTTATTAATTCAGGAATTGATATACACATAGGCAGTTGGATGCATATTCTTAAATTAGCTCAATTTGAATAGACTTTAATAACTTTGAAATTTTAGCATCATCTAAAAACTATTTTGAGTGAGGCCAAGATGGCAACACCAGGAGAATTCTGCATCTAAGAAACAGGACAACATTTTCCATGCACCGACCAAGAGACTGAACTTTGGACCCTAAAACAACAGAGATTGTGTTTCCCAGGTGAGAGGAAACCCCCACGGTGTGGGAATCAGGTGGGTCCACGCTCAGGCCACCCAGCCAGAACCCGGAAGAGATCCTGGGTTGCACAGGAACTAGGTCCCCAGACCAGAGCAACACGCCTGTGTGTCCTGATCACCTTCCCAGGCTGATCGGTGGGCACAAAAACACCAGAGATGGGGAGTCCCAGTCGAGAGAAAAACCCACAGGGAAGGAAAGCAGTGGGACTGGCCATGGGTCACCCAGTCTTTTTTCTGGAAAAAGTCTCACAAACCACGGGTACCTGCCGCCATCACTGAACTGGGCTCCCGATGCCAGCATGGAGTGGCTGCGCCAAGCTCTCTAGCACAGATGGAGTTGCGAGCCCTAGTGCAACAGAGACAGGGAGTTCATGTCGGGGGGGGCCCACAGGGAAGGAAGGAAACAGTACTGACTTGGGACACCCAGGCTTTACCTGGGGAAAGTCTCTCACAGACCAGCAGATACGAGCCCCATCACTGAACTGGGCTACCGGCGCCAGTGCCAGCGCCAGTGCCAGCACAGAGAAGAGCTGCACACCCAGCTCTCTTGCACAGACAGAGCTGCACGCCCCAGTGCAACACAGTCTGGGAGTTCCTGTCAGGAGAGGCTCCCACATGGAAAGAAGGAAACAGTACTGACTGGGCAACCCAGGCTTTACCTGGGGAAAGTCTCTCACAGACCAGCGGTATGAGCCCCATCACTGAACTGGCCCCAGGCCGGAAGCACAAAGAGTAAGTGAGCACCCAGCTCCTGCAGACTAGCAGGAAGGCACACACGCCGCCAGCCCAGAGACCTGCTTTGTACCAACTATTCCTCACAGACAGAACTGTGTGCCCCAGGACACTTGGTGTCACTGTCTGGAGAAATCCTCACGGGGAACTAAACAAAGGGGACAGACTTTGACCACCCAGTATATCCCTGGAAGAGATCCCACAGCCTGGCCCAACCCAGGGACTTGCTGTGCACCATATAGCCTGCTGTTTCCAGGAGAGCAGTACTCACCCGCCACAAATTACTGCTTGGGTACTTGGGCAAAGAGCCCCAACATCAGGCTTTCAAAAGCCCAGGATCCCCGAGATCAAACCCCAGATAATGCTCCACGGGGCAACCACTTATCCCTAACAAAACTGACCAAACCACAGGACAGACAGCTTACAGCAGCAGATCACTAAATTCACAGCAAGAAACTGGGCAACTGTCTTCAGGACTTCTGGTGAGAGGAGAGCCCTCTCGACTAATAAGGACCACAGTTACCATTCAGGTCTCTATGCCTGAGGTGAGCAGCAGCAGCTCCTGAAAAACACCAGCCATCCAGTGACTATACCCAAAAAGCTGAGAACGCTTCCTTCAGAAAAACCCATCTTCCTGCCAAAGGGATTCTCTCCACCACAGGATTCCAGGAAAAATAAAAAACCAACTTCGAAAACCTAAGATAACCCAATCGGTAGAGGCCAGCGTATAAGTTCAAACAACAAAAGCCAGAGCAATATGGCATCTCCAGAATCCAGTTATCCAGGGACAGGTAGCCCTAGACACCCTAGCATAATTGAAATGCAAGAAGAGGACTTAGCATCTATGATCACGAAGAAGATAACAGAGGAAACAAATAAAATGTGTAAAGAAATAGAGGAAGATAAAAACAGTTTATGGCTATCCATAAAGAAATAGAGGAATTTGGAACCAAACAGTTAGTGGCCTATAGAGAGGAAATGATTAAAACACTGAATGAAATAAAAGAAAGAGAGGATTGTTCAAACAGCTGAAGGAATTAATGGAAAAACAGGAAAATACAGTCAGACAAGTGAAGGAAATCAACAAAATGGCTCAGGGCCTGAAGATAGAATTGGAAAACTTAAAGAAAACACAAATAGAGGAAATTGTGGAAAAAAGAACTTAGGGAAGAAAACAGGAACCACAGAGGTTTGCATAACCAATAGACTACAAGAGATGGAAGAAAGAATCTCAGGTGTGGAAGATACAATGAAAGAAATAGATGTATCTGTCAAAGAAAATGTTTAATCTAAAAAATTCCTGACACAGATTATCCAAGAAATTCAAGACAACATAAAAAGACAAAACCTAAGAATAATAGGTGTAGAGGAAAAAGAAGATTCCCTGCTCCAAGGCCCAGAAAATATTTTCAACAAAATCATTGAAGAAAATTTCCCCAACTTAAATGAGAGACCAATAAGTATTCAAGAAGCCTACAGAAAACCAATAAATTAGAGCAGAAAAGAAAATCAATCCTCCCACCAGATGACAATCAAAACAGTAAGTATACAGAACAAAGAAAAGATACTAAAAGCTGCAAGGGAAAAAGGCCAAGTAAGATATAATGGCAAACCCATTAGAATCACACCTGACTTTTCAACAGAGACTATGAAATTAATAAGGGCCTGGACAGATATCATGCAGACCTTAAGAGAACACAGATATCAGCACAGGCTACTATACCCAGCAAAACTCTGAGTCCTCATAGATGGAGAAAACAAGATATTCAATGACAAAAACAAATTTCAACAATACCTACACCCAAATCCAGCATTACAGAAGACACTAGAAGGGAAAATATAACCCAAGAAAACTAGCTACTTTCAAGAAAACACAGGAAATAATTAACCTCACTACAGTAAAACAAAAAGCAAAAAAACACACAAACTTATGACGACAGCCACCATCAAAATCAAAGGATCTAACAGCCACTGGACATTAATCTCTCTCAACATCAATGGACTCAATTCTCCAATAAAAAGACACAGACTAACAGAATGGATGCGTAAACAAAACCCAGCAATCTGTTGCATACAAGAAACTCACCTAAGTCACAAAGATAGACATTACCTGAGGGTAAAGGTTTGGAAGACGGCTTTCCAAGCAAACGAACCCAAGAAGCAAGCAGGAGTGGCCTTTTTAATAGCTGATAAAAGATACTTTCAACCAAAATTAATCAAAAGAGATGGGGAAGGACACTTCATACTCATCAAGGGAAAACTCCAACAAGAACACATCACAATCCTGAACATCTATGCCCCAAATACAAGGGCATCCACATTTGTAAAAGAGACATTGATAAAATTTAAACCACACATAGATCCCCACACATTAATTGTAGGAGACTTCAACACCTCATTCTCAACAAAGGACAGGTCAACAAAACAGAAATTAAATAAAGAAACAATGTCTCTAACAGAGGTCATGACTCAAATGGACCTGACAGACATTTACAGAACCTTACACCCAAACACAAAAGAATTTACCTTCTTCTCAGCACCTCATGGAACCTTCTCCAAAATAGACCATATAGTTGGTCATAAAGCAAGCCTCAACAGATACAAGAAGATTGAAATAATTCCCTGTATCCTGTCTGATCACCATGGAATAAAGCTGGACCTCAATAACAACAGAAATAGCAAAAAGCTTACACATACATGGAAACTGAACAACTTGCTACTAAATGACAGCTGGGTCAGGGAAGAAATAAAGAAAGAAATTAAAGCCTTTCTAGAACTCAATGAAAATGAAGACACAACATACCCAATACTTGTGGGATACAATGAAAGCAGTGCTAAGAGGAAAGTTCATAGCACTAAGTGCCTTCAAGAAGAAATTCGAGACAGCTCATTCAAGCAACTTAATGGCTCACCTAAAAACCCTAGAAAAAGAAGAAGCAGACATACCAAAAAGGAGTAGACGGCTGGAAATAATCAAACTCAGGGCTGAAATCAATCAATTAGAAACAAATAAAACAATTCAAAGAATCAATGAAACCAAAAGTTGGTTCTTTGAGAAAATCAACAAGATTGACAAACCCTTAGCCAAGCTAACTAAAAGGCAGAGAGACACCATCCAAATCAACAAAATCAGAAATGAAAAGGGGGACATAACTACAGACACTGAGGAAATCCAAACAATCATTAGGACTTACTTCAAAAGTCTATATGCCACAAAATATGAAAATCTAAATGAAATGGACAATTTTCTTGATCAATTCGACTTACCAAAGCTGAATCAGGACCAGGTAAATAAATTAAATAGTCCTATATCCTCCAAGGAAATAGAAGCAGTAATCGAAAGTCTCCCATGCATAAAAAGCCGAGGACCAGATGGTTTCAGTGCAGAATTCTACCAGACCTTCAACGAAGAGCTAACTCCAGTTCTCTTCAAACTATTCCACAAAATAAAAACAGAAGGAACATTACCAAACTCATTCTATGAAGCCACAGTCACCTTGATACCTAAGCCACCCAAAGACCTAACAAAGAAAGAATTTCAGCTCAATCTCCCTTATGAACATTGATGCAAAAATACTCAACAAAATACTTGCAAATCGAATACAAGTATACATCAAAGTTATCATCCACTATGACCATGTAGGCTTCATCCCAGGTATGCAGGGGTGGTTCAATATACGGAAATCCATCAATGTGATCCACCATATTAACAAACTGAAAGCAAAAAAAAAAAAAAACATATGATAATCTCCCTAGATGCTGAAGAAGCATTTGACAAAATCCAACATCAATTCATGTTTAAAGTATTGGAGACATCAGGGATACAAGGCACCTATCTAAACATAGTAAAGACAATATACATAAAGCCTATAGCCAACACCAAACTGAACGGAGAGAAACTTAAAGTAATCCCACTGAAATCAGGGATAAGATAAGCCTGCCACTCTCTCCATATCTCTTCAACATAGTTCTGGAAGTCCTTGCTAGAGCAATAAGACAGTTGAAGGAGATCAAGGGGATACAAATTGGAAACGAAGAAGTCAAATTATCACTATTTGCAGATAATATGATAGTATACGTGAGTGACCCCAAAAACTCTACCAGGGAACTCCTACAACTGAAAGTAAACACTTTCAGCAGTGTGGTCGTATACAAAATTAATAAAAAAATTAATAAAAAAAATCAGTAGCCCTCCTGTATACAAAAGACAAAAGGTCCAAGAAAGAAATTAGGGAAATGACACCCTTCACAACAGCCACAAATGACATAAAGTACCTTGGAGTAACCCTAAACAAGCAAATCAAAGACTTGTATGAAAAAATTTCAAGTCTCTGAAGAAAGAATTAGAATAAAATATCAGAAGATGGAAAGATCTCCCATGCTCATTGCTTGGCAGGATTAACATAGTAAAAATGGCCATCTTACCAAAAGCAATCTACAGAGTTAATGCAATTCCCATCAAATTGCCAACACAATTCTTACAGACCTGGAAAGGAAAATTTTCAACTTCATATGGAATAACAAGAAACCCAGAATTGCTAAAAAAAATCCTCTACAATAAAAGATCTTCTGGGGGTATCTCCATCCCTGATCTTAAGCTGTACTACAGATCAACAGTAATAGAAACTGCATGGTATTGGCATAGAAACAGAATGGTGGATCAATGGAACTGAACAGAGGACCCAGAGATAAACCCACATACTTATGGACACCTGATCTTTGACAAAGATGCCAAAAGCATACAATGGAGAAAAGACAGCATCTTCAACAAATGGTGCTGGTCCAACTGGATGTCTACATATAGAAAAATGAAAATAGATCCATACTTATCACCCTGCACAAAACTGAGGTCCAAGTGGATCAAAGACCTCAACATAAAACCAGACACTTTAAATTGGTTAGAAAAAAAGTGGGGAATACCCTTGAGCTCATTGGCACAGGAGACAACTTCCTGAACAGAACACCAACAGCACAGGCTCTAAGAGCAACAATCAATCAATGGGACCTCATGAAACTGAAAAGCTTCTGTAAAGCAAAGGATACTCTCATCAAAACAAAACGAATGCCTACAGATTGGGAAAGAATCTTCATCAACCCTCTATATGATAGAGGACTAATATCCAGTATATATGAAGAACTAAAGAAGCTGAAGAGCAGCAAACCAAGTAATCCAATTAAAAAATGGGGAACAGAGCTAAACAGAGAATTCTCTGTAGAGGAATTTTGCATGGCAGGGAAACAGTTCAAGAAATGCTCAACCTCATTAGCCATTAGGGAAATGCAAATCAAAATGACCCTGAGATTTAACCTTACACCCATCAGAATGGCCAAGATGAAAATCTCAAGGGACAACACATGCTGGAGAGGTTGTGGAGAAAGGGAAACCCTCCTTCATTGCTGGTGGGAATGTATACTTGTACACCCACTCTGGAAAGCAATCTGGTGCTTTCTCAGACAACTAGGAATAGCGCTTCCTCAAGACCCAGCCATACCACTCCTAGGCATATATCCAAAAGATGCTCAAGTACACAATAAGGACATTTGCTCAACCTGTTTGTAGCTTCTGTATTTGTACTAGCCAGGAGGTGGAAACAGCCCAGATGCCCCTCATCTGAAGAATGGATGCAGAAACTGTGGTACATCTACACAATGGAGTATTACTCAGCAATGAAAAATAAGGAAATCATGAAATTTGTAGGTAAATGGTGGGTCCTTGAAAGGATCATCCTTAGTTAGCTGTCCCAGAGCAGAAAGACACAGACAGTATATACTCACTCATATAGACATAATATAGTATACACCTACTAAAAACTGTACATCTAAAGAAACTAAAGAAACTAAGCAAGAGAGAGGACCCTGACTAAAATGCTCAATCCCCATCCTGAAAGGCAAAGAGGCTGGACATCAGAAGAAGAAAACAGGAAACAACTTAGGAACCTGCCACAGAGAGCCTCTGAAAGCCTCTGCCCTGCAGACAATCAAAGCATACACTGAGACTTATGGCCAACTGTTGGGCAGAGTGCATGGAACCTTATATAGGAAGTGGGAAATAGTAAGAGCTGGAGAGGACGGGAACCACACAAGGAGAGCAACAGAACCAGAAAACTTGAACACAGGGAACTTCCCAGAGACTCATACTGTAACCAAGGACTATTCATGGACATACCCTAGAACCCCTGCACAGATGTAGCACATGATAGTTCAGTGTCCAAGTGGGTTACATAGTAATGGGAAGAGGGACTGCCTCTGACATAATCTGATTGGCCTGCTCTTTGATCACCTCATTTTGAGGGGGGAGCAACCTTACCAGGCCACAGAAGATGACAATGCAGCCACTCCTGATGATAGACTAAGATCAGAAGGAAGGAGAAGAGGACACTCCCTATCAGTGGACATGTGGAGGGGCATGCATGTGGAAGAAGGAGGGAGCGTGGGATTGGCAGGGGAGGAGGAAGGGGCATATGGGGGAATACAAAATGAATAAAGGGTAATTAATTGTAAAAAATTAAAAAATATTAAAATTAAAAAAACATTTGAAAAAGGTTTGAATCATATGTATTGTAAAACGTAACTTTGAATTTTTATAAAAATCCATACCAATTTAAAATGAGACTTTTTTCTGTCCTAGTCTAAACCGAGATAAAATGAAGAGAGAATTAATTATGATTAAAATTGTTCATGACATGTGGTCACCTTAAGGTTTACAGTTTAATTTTGAGATTTTTTTGAGAGTATAAAAAGAAACCAGAGAGTATTCTGGGTGAGATAGCAGGCAGAGAGAAACAGACAAGACTTTGAGAAAAGAGTCATAGGGAATAGTTTTCTTCTTCACAGATCGCTCTTAGTTTTACTGGTATTACTGGATATAAGACATTTGAGTAGGGCAAATATAGGTGTAGGAGCCAAAGGTTTCCCTAAGAGGAGAGAGTATAATGAAGCCTTTCCTGTGATTATGAAAGGGGAAACGGAAATGGACCATGTGGCTATTCAACCAAGTAACACAGCAGGTCATGGGCTTAGCTTGGCCCAGCCCTAGAACCCTGGTGCCTGGTACCAGGGCTTTATCAAGAGTAAGGCCGAGTTCTCATAGAGGGAATCTCATCTGAAAGAAAGGGTAGGGGTGCTGGAGAGGTGCCTCTGGCAGCTGCTTTGATATTTAAATCTCAGCAGAAGAGACTGCTTTTACCAGGCCTTTACTAGTCAGGGTAGAATTTGCAAGTCCATCTCCTTTGGTTTGTGACAGCTGGTGGGATAGCTTGTGAGGATCACACCTCTTCCTCAGGCTTCTCATGGAAATTAACCCATTGTTCTGAGATGTTTCTACTCTGGCTTAAAAACTCTACAATAAAAAGACAGGCTGGCAGTTGCAGCTAGGAGAGCTGCTGCTAGAGGCTTGAGGTTGTTGCTAAGGCGGCTTTTTGCTGTGGCTGTTGAGTCCGGACCTTCTTAAAAAAACCTCCTGTGTGCTGTGTGTTATTTTATTAATTTTGATCCTCACTCCCGACTCAAGAACCGTTCAACTCTGCTGGTTGGCTTCAGCAGATTGGTGCCCGGACGTGGGACTTGAGATACAGGGAACCAGTGAAGGACACTGCAATTGTTGGGCAAGTTCACATTAAATAGAAAAGTTGCGGTGGGTGAGTAAATCCCAGAATAAAAATGGGACAAGGCATTAGCCTAGTGTTTTCTTTATGGAACGTAATTAAAGGTAGTCTGTATAAGCAGCAGGAAACTGAGAAAGCTAAACTTTCAGGCTCAGAGAGAAGGAGGTTAGAAAGATGGCAGGCTTCAAGAGAAAATGATATTATACCATCATTTCCTCCAGAGGAGTTATATTTCCCTTCTGATGACAATAATTTCTTGCCAGAAGGAGACTTTGAGGAAGACTTACATCCAAATGAGGTTGCAGAGTTGGAGGAAGAACCAGATCAATATTATTCTGAGAGATACCCTCCAATTCAGGCTATGCATGTTAAAAAGCGTAAGCCTTGGCAAAGAGAAATTAAAAGACTGGAGTTTGACTTAGAGGAAATAAACAGAAAAATTGGAGAATTAATTACTAAGGAAAATGAGTCTCAATCTCGCACTCCAATCCCATCATTGTTTGAAGGACTAGGCCCTCCTGCTGGGAATGCTACAGTTTCAGTGGCCCAGAAGACAAGAGGACCCTTTCCTTTTTCCCCTCTACAGACAACTCTATTCCCTTTGCAAGCTTCTTTACAAGAAGCTAGGCAAAATGGAGAAGATTTAACTGAGTTTTATGATTTTCCAGTTCTGGAGCAACCTGATGGAAAGGGTAATATGGCGAGAGTCCATGCTCCTATACCTTTTTTTTTCTTTTTTTTTTAAATCTTTTATTTTTTTTTATTAATTACACTTTATTCATTTTGTATCCCCCCATGAGCCCCTCCCTCCTCCCCTGCCGATCCCACCCTCCCTCCCCTTTCTGCATGCATGCCACTCCCCAAGTCCACTGATAGGGGAGGTCCTCCTCTCCTTCTTTCTGATCTTAGTCTATCAGTTCTCATCAAAAGTGGCTGCGTTGTCCTCTACTGTGGCCTGGTAAGGCTGCTCCCCCCTCAGGGGGAAGTGATCAACGAGCAGGCCAGTCAGATTATGTCAGAGGCAGTCCCTCTTCCCATTACTATGGAACCCACTTGGACACTAAACTGCCATGGGCTACATCTGTGCAGGGGT
>NW_026589800.1:9643-17091 GCF_907164565.1 Psammomys obesus | reverse complement strand
ATTGCTCTGCTCTGGACCTGGAGAATGTGCACCTAGGTTGAGTTGGCTCCTGGGGGCACTGTTCTGGTCTGGAGGCTGGGTGCCTCACTCTGGACCAGAAGCTGTGTGTCTCTTTCTTGGATGGCGGCTGTAGGCACCACTCTGGTCCAGACGCTGTGGGTGCAGCCCCCCTGAAGGATCAGGGATTCCTACAGTTTTGGCAGTCCAGCCAGGGACAACTGGCCGATCCCTGGCACAGTATCTGAGGGCTGCTGTAATGGCTCTTCGGCTCCTGCAGGTCCGAGGATGCAGCTGTGTGTGTGTCCCAGTGCCCCAGGGGAATGCAACAATGGCGGCAGAGCACAGCGCTTCTGCCTGCACTAGAGTCTGCGTGAGTCCAGGAAGTGTTTTGGTGCTGGGTGTCCTAAGCGTTAGAGCTGCTGAACCCCTCCGCTGGGGGTTTCCTCCTGCCAGAGACACGCAGTCTGGTGCCCTGGTGCCCTGGTGCCCACAGTTCTATCTGAGGCGGCGAATCACGCGCGCAGGCAGGGCTCTGTGCAGGCAGGCGCCTTTGTTCCTCCCGGCTCTGGGTCCGGGCTGGCTCCTGGGGCACCCGCGGAACCCGAATCTTTTCCAGGGGATGTCTGGGTAACCTGGGGTCGGTCCCAATTGTTTCCTGCTCCGTGGGGTTATCTCTCGACTGGGAAATCCAGTCTATGGTGTTGTGGCCCCACAGTTCAGTCTGGGACCGTGACCAGATCGCGCTGGCGGGTAGCTCTGGGCTGGCGACCAAGCGCCTGGCGGAACGGGGATCTCTTCCTCGGTTTAGCCGGGTGAGTTAAAGCTGATCGAATCCCCCACCTTGGGGTATCCTCTCACCTGAGAAACACAACCACTTGTGTTTTATGGCCGCGAGTTCTGATTGCTGGTCACTGTGCCAATCCTGCTGTGCTGCTCCTCAGAATGAGAGTCCTCCCGGCGCTGCCATCTTGCCCCGCCCCCCGCTCCTATACCTTTTAAACAAATAAGAGAATTAAAATCTGCATGCTGCCAATAGAGTCCTATAGCGCCTTTCAACCAGGCTCTGTTGGAGTCCTTGTCCACTGAGACCCTCTGCCCAGGGGACTGGAAACAGATAACAAGAGCATGCTTATCAGGAGGAGATAATTTATTATGGAAGTAAAAATTCACAGAGCATTGTCAAGCTACAGCTAAACTTAATTGAGCTCAGGGAATTCCTATAACTTATGACATGCTTGCTAGAGAAGGAATCTACGGGGAAATAGGACAGCAATTGGGTATTATTCCTCTTGCTCCTCAAGACTGTAAAAGATTTGCTTTTAGCGTGTCATCAGTAAATTCTAAAGAACCTATGAAGAGGTATCATTGGCTTATATTACCTCAAGGTATTGCAAACAGTCCGACTTTATGTCAAAAATTTGTGGCTCAAGCTGTTTTTAAAACTAGAGAGGCATATTCTTCTTTGTATATTATTCATTATATAAATGACATTTTACTGGCTCATAAAAATGAAGGGATTTTATTAAGGGCTTTCACACACTTACAACAAGCCTTAAAGAATCTAGGTTCAGTAATTGCACCAGAAAATGTGCAGACAGAGCCACCGTATTTGTATTTGGGACATACATTATATCCTCAGACCATTATGCCTCAAAAAATTCAATTAAGAAAAGAAAGTTGTTAGGTGATATTAATTGGCTAAGACCCCATTTAAAAGTAAGAACAGGAGAACTAAAACCACTTTTTGACATTTTAAAAGGAGAGGCTGATCCTTTGTCAAAAGGGAACTTACCAAAGAAGCTCGTGATGCTTTGCAAAAGATAGAATTAGCTATTGAAAAGCAGCATGTTCATTATATTGATTATTCAAAAGAACGGGTTGCATATATTTTGGCTACTGTTCATACTCCAACTGCTATATTGTGGCAAGAAGGACCATTATTATGGTTGCACTTGCCTGTGTCTCCTGTTCGAGTTCTGACACCATATTATGAAGCAGTGGCTACTTTAGTTCAAATGTCTCACAAAGAATCTCGCAAGTATTTCGGTAGAGAGCCCTCTTTAATTGGAGTCCCTTTTACCAAACAACAAGTAGATTGGTTATTTCAAAATGCAGATTGTTGGGCCATAGCTTTTGCTCATTATTTAGGACGTATTTGGCAATCATTATCCAAAAGATAAATTACTTCAATTTGCCAGTGAGCATGCTTTTGTATTTCCTAAAAAAATTAAAAAAAAGCCATTACCTCAAGTTCCAACAGTATTCACTGATGGATCTTCAAATGGAAAAGCTGCTTATATACTAGAGGGACAAACTTTTGTTTTGCAAACATTGCCAGCCTCGGCTCAAGTTGTAGAATTACGAGCTGTTGCTGCAGTCTTTAAAAATTTGGCTTCTACCTCTTTCAACTTGTACACTGATAGCCACTATATAGCTAAAGCTTTACAAGTCCTAGAGACTCTAACATATGTTAATACAGCTAATAAACAAATACAAGATCTTTTTAGAGAGATTCAAGAAAGTATTTGGAGCCGTGTACAACCTTGTTACATAGGGCATATTAGAGCTCATTCAGGGCTTCCTGGACCTTTAACTTTAGGAAATGATTTGGCAGATCTAGCTGCACATTTGCTTGGATTAACTCAACAAGAATTGGCTTAAAATTCTCATGCATTACATCATCAAAATAGCAAGAGCTTAAGAAAACAATTTAATATTACCAGAGAAGCCCCTAGACAAATTGTAAGATCATGTTCCTCTTGACCTGAACATTTTAATGTACCTCATTATGGTGTCAATCCTAGAGCCTGGACTCCCAATCATTTGTGGCAAATGGACATAACTCATGTCCCAGAATTTGGGAAACTAAAATATGTTCATGTAACAATTGACACTTTTTCAGGATTTATCATGGCAACTCCCTTAACAGGGAAGTCATCAAACATGTTATAAGTTATTGTTTAAAGTGTTTTGCTGCAATCGGTATTCCTTCCATTATAAAAACTGGCAATGCCTCAGGATATACAAGACTAGATTTTCAGCGTTTTTGTGCACAAATGAGTATAAATCATAAAACAAGCATTCCATGTAATCCTCACATCAAAAAAAATTATGGAACAAGCCCATGGATCTCTTAAGAACCAAGTGCAAAAAATAAAAAAGGGGGGAGTCATATTCCCAAATATTAATCTCTGTATTTTAAATTTTTTGAATGGGGATATACAAGGTGTTCTGTGGCAGATCGATTGTGGCATCCTAATACCAAAGATAATTATGCCCAAGTAAAATGGAAAAATCTGATTACTGGAATATGGCAGGGCCCCGACCCCGTATTGATATGGGAAAGAGGGCATGTTTGTGTTTTTCCACAGGATGCAGAAGGAGCCAGGTGGATCCCAGAGAGGCTGGTGCGGTTTGCAGGAGTTGTTCCCCAGAAGGAGGATGTTCCCGCTACAGACAACCGTAAATTCTGCCCTTACTGAGACCGAAAAGCTGCATTAGACCTAAGCTCCTGACCCGCCTTTGTTTCATTCTGCTCCTGGGAGAAGACATCATGAAGAATAACCTCTTTTCAATGGACTGGACTTGATTGTTCAGTTACTAAGGACAATTCTCAACAAAATCCGGAAGAATAAATAAGGACTAACTGTGAAACTTTGATCTGGCTCTGGTTTTCAGCAGAGCAAAACAAACTTGCTTCTAAAACTCTTGGGAGGCCCTGTAACTGCCTATGTAAATTCTCCTTTTGTTTGGTTGTTTGGAAATGTTAACAAGATTCGAACTTTAATGTTTCTTGACTTCAATGTAAACTAACAAACTGTATTTGTAAACTTTCAAATGGTTCTGTGTGCTTGACAGCCTTTTATTATGGTTCCTGTGAATGTTTCTCAGACTTGGTAATTTACACAAGGAGTCACCTGCTTAGTCACTTTTGGAGTGTTATTTTGGACTTGGCTTGTGATAGGAGATGCTCCTATTGGTGGCAACACACCTGTCTGAAGGCGTTTTCGTATATCAAAGCTGAGCTGTTCTGCACAAGATCAAAACACAGTGTCTACCCTAGTAGAGGTTGGTAGTCAATGACGGGTAAGTTTTCTCTGGGGCATATTCTTATAAATAAGGATATATATTTCGAGAGAAACAACCTAAGACAAGCACAATCTTCTGCTCCATAACTCTTAAGTTATGAACAATTTTAAAAATATGAAAAAGGGGGACAAGTCAGGAGCGGTGCCTCTGGCAGCTGCTTTGATATTTAAATCTCTGCAGAGAGACTGCTTTTACCAGGCCTTTACTAGTCAGGGTAGAATTTGCAAGTCCATCTCCTTTTGTTGTGACAGCTGGTGGCAGGTGTTCCATGGGAGATTTAAAACTTCACCCCTGGGCCAGAGGAAGTGGCAGAATCTACAGCTATCTGTGTGTCGCCAGGGTCCCCAGCAATTGCTTACCTAACTGCAATAGTTTAGAAGCAGGCTGTGTCTGTGTCTGAAGCAGCAGTTTCAGCATCTGGCCTGAGCCTTTTAGTTTCTCCAATGTGATTTTGGTGCAGCGTGAGTGTCCACCATGTCTGCAGTGCTCAGAGCACATGGCAGGAGGCTGAGTCTGAGCAGCCATGAGCAGAGGGACAGATGTATGTGGTAAGCACAGGGCAGTTGAGGGAGAGTGTAAGTTTTAAGTCATATATGGTTGAGTGGTGGTTAGAGATAGGTAGAACAGAATAAAGATCTGTTGCCCTCATCATGGTCTGATTAAGTGTCCCTGGTACACCAGACCAGGGGCTACCAGGAGAGCCTTTTCCAGTGCAGTAATGTTAGGCCCAATGAAATGAGGATGTGCACAACAGATTTCATATGAAAGAGGTTTATTAGATGGAGATGGAGAGTGAGAGGGAGAGAAGACATGATAAGAGGAAGAGAAAGGAGTGCCCTGACAGAGAAAAGGGAGAGAACAGGAGAGTGAGAGATTAAGAGAACGAGATGGCAAGGGGGTAAGGGAGGGACAAAGTGGCTGGTTGATTCTTTTAAGGAGCACCTTGACCACATTACCAGGTGTGGCTACATGGCAGGGGACACATGACGACATCATAGGTTGATAGGTAATCCAGAAGCAGGCTGCCTAAAAACAAACATATCTTCTGGAGGTATCTCCATCCCTGATCTCAAGCTATACTATAGAGCAACAGTCATAAAAACTGCATGGTACTGGCATAGAAACAGACTGGTAGATCAATGGAATCAAATCAAAGACCCAGAAATAAATGCACACACCTATGGACACCTGATTTTGACAAAGATGCCAAAGCCTTACAATGGAAAAAATATAGCATCTTTAACAAATGGTGGGAGAATGATCTCTCCCTCTGGTGTCCTCCATCAGCCTATATGGCTCAGGCTTCTATTCTTTTTCCCCCATCCCCTAGCTCTTCTTGGTTGTACCATAGAGTCTCAGACAGTACCAGGCTGTGGTATGTCACCAGAATTTCAATAGGACCCACAGGTCTTAGGTCATTTGTCTGGCAGCCAGGCCAGCAGACTGACTATGGAGGAGAGCAATTTGTAGGGGAAGCCAAATATCTTCTAGGAAGGTGTGGGACTCTGCTGGATAAGGATGAAGTCTGTCATCTCTGGATAGACAATCATTTGCACTCCATCTATGAGGACAGAGTCCTTTTTCTCGGCAGGGCTCTGAAATGTGTCCCCTGATCAGAGTAACTCTAGGTCTTGAAATGAGGTCACATGTCCCTCAGGACCCATTACAGGCCAGACCTTCCCTTGATAAGGAAAGTGCTCTAACAAGCATCTTGGAATACCTAGAAATTCCCCACCCTGCTAAGAACCTTAGTCCAGCAGTGACATTCAATTGTACATGGAGATCTCCCCCCATAGGATATATAAGTACTGTATTTTCCTTCTTGTGATAGGACCATTTAAGTATCCCTGATTTCCTGAATGTGGGGATGTGTAAGCAGGCATCTCTATGGCCAGTCCCCAAGGGACCTGTCAAACGGGACATCAGGCATCTGTGAGGTCACCTGCTGACCACCTGCTACCACCTGCACATACTCTGAGTCACCTTATAAAAGAACTCGTACTCCCTTCTCTCTCTCTCTTTCTCTTTCCTAGCCTGCCTAGAGATAGTCTCTGTGACCCCTCCCCCTTCCATTAAGAAAACTTAAACACATGGAACCAGTCACTGTGTGATTTAAGAATTGGCCATATGAATCCACTGCACAATCCTAACACTGACCCCAGCGAATCAAACACATTCACTCTTGAAATCCCTCCCTCTGCCAAGAGTTTATATTGCCTTTGATTTCACATGCATAAAGGTGCGCAAGTTCAAACTTTTTCAATTCAAGACCTGATGAGATTCTTTATTTATTTTCCACCAAATTCTCTTGTTTGCATCTTACTGGGTTTGGGATTGTCGGGCCTGTGTTTGGCTGCAAACACACAGGGCATAAAGTCTGGCCCACACTTCTGTTTTGCTGAGCATAGCAACTTGACCAGGAGCTGTAATGCTTTGGTATCTGGCATAGGTTTTGGAGAGCCCAAGCTTCCATTGACACTGGTGACCTCATGCTAAAAGAGCTAAACTGTAACACTTATGGAAAACCTTTTCCACACCCCTTAGAGCACTGAGGCCTCACTCTAAGGTGCTCTAGCTGCCCCTGAGAGAAATAGAACCCCATTTTTCATCTGGAAGCCAAGTTCCAGGATCTCGGCTGGAATCCAGGCCCCTGTCAAAAGTAGAATGAAAGGAAAGCCTAGATTTCTTTTCTCCTTGAGAAGTCCTCTTTCTCTATAGATCATACCATAGACATGCACTGTAGTAAAATTATGATGACTGTCCTTATGTATGATGGTGGACGTTTCTTTTTCCCAACTGATCATTCAGTTCTGCTCTTTGAGCTGAGGTACCTGGCTTAGGCCCACATTGTTTCTGTTAAAGTAACTACTGAAGCACCCACATATCTGGTTTCTTAAACAGTCCTGGACCTGTGGGTCATCATCAAAAAACAGGGTAGCAAGACTGAAGGTCCAGGATTAAGGCCTGGTACTGAGTCACAGAAACATTCAATAGCCAGTGTTCTAGGGTTCCGTGGAGAAGGGCCTCAAAGACATGAGATGTTGTGAGTGTAAGATAGTGACCCAGAGTTAACTTGTTTGTTTGTTTTTCCATTAGACTAGCAGTAGGCACCACAGCATAGACAGGTGGGCCACCCAGTGGCTCCAGGGTCCAATTGTTTAGACAGTGTGTCACAGGACATTTCCACGGATTAAAACCTCTATTGTCTTGCTTCAGGGACAAACAGATGAAAAGATTTTGCAGCATCTAGAACTTCAAGACCTGGAGCTGAAGGCAGAGCTGTTTTTAAAACCTCAAATGGCTTTTGTTTAGTCTCAGTACAGATGAGGTTCTCAATGCCCCACTTTGTGCTGGTGTAT
>NW_026589800.1:0-9633 GCF_907164565.1 Psammomys obesus | reverse complement strand
TCCTGAGAAACGTTTGATAAAAAGAAGGGAGGTCAGCATTTAAATCTTTGGGACAACCTGGCCCATTGAAGTTGCCTGCTGTAACCTCCCTCTGGATATATGCCTCAAAAAATAATTTAAAAAAATGACTGAGAAAAACAAAAAGAAAAAACAAAACAACAGCAACCAAAAAAAAAAAAACAATGAAAAGAATGAAAAAAATATCAGTTTTCTCTGTGTCAATTTTTTTTAAGTCACCTGCATCTTAATACCCCTTTGTTACTGTTTCCTCTGCAGGACTGGGAACTGAAACCAGGGCTGCCTTGCCCCTGCCAGCCAGCCTTGTAATACTCTTCTAGGACCAACAGAGGGCAGGGCTGCCTTGGCTGTTCTTTGGAAAGCAGGCTGCTACCTGGGATTTCCTGCCTTTCAGTTCTTCAAGCTAGAGAAGTTGCCTCTGATGTGGGCTACTGGAGCCAGTTTAAGGTCAGTAGTGGAAGCTGGCAGTTGTGGTCATTGTTCTGATGCTGCAGCTCAATTGCCTCTTTGACATTTCAGGGCACTAGCCTCCTACTTCCACTTCCCCTGAGACAACTTTTCCTTCCCTCTAGGCAGAAACTGATCTTCCTGGTTACTAGGGCAGGGGTGAGGCCTCCTCAGGCAGAGACAGCAGCAGGTGGATGTGTGCATTCCTTCAAGGCTTTAGTGTTTAGAGGGAACAAAGATAGAGGAGTTATTTTTTCTGAAATGTCAGCTTCCAGACAAGGCCCACAGTGAGTCTCTTTTGCTCTTTTGCTGTCAGTGCTGTGAGTGAAGGCTCCATGCTGATTTGAGACATTAACAGGGCAGGTAGAAAAAAGTCTCATTATTTGTTAATTCAGGTGATAAACTAAAAAGTGAATATCTGGGACCATCCCCTCCTCCTAAAGTAAATGGCATTTCCTGTTGCAGTCATCACTTTGTTTTCTCACCCCATGTTTTAGAAATAAAGATACCAGGAGCCAGGACTGTACCTCAGTTGGTTAGGGTACTTGCCCAGTGTACATGAGGACCTCAATTTGATACCCAGTAGGGAAAAAACTGAAAGTGGTGGTGCCTCCTTGGAATCTCAGTTCTCCAGAGGTAGAGGCAGGTAAACCAGAAGTTCATGGACCTCTCCAGCTACATAGTGATTTTGAGTCCAATGTGGGAATACAGGGTACATGAGACTCTATGCCAAAAAAGGGAGGGGCAGTAAGCTTGTTCAGAGCATAAGGACATTGGCCACACCTGAGTTCCATCACCAATACTTAAAGGTGGAGGAGAGAAGTGACCTCTATACACACTGTGAGCACACATATACAAAAATAATATTTATTTTGAAAGAGAAGGAAATTGAGTAAGTTGCCTCCTTTCAGAATTGGTAGAGAGGCACAAAAAAAAAATAATTCATGTAGAGATTTTAAATGAGGTGTTAAATTCTCTAAGGGATACCTAAACCACACAAAGACCCAACAAAAGAGAGAGAGAGATAGAGAAAGAGAGAGAGAGAGAGAGAGAGAGAGAGAGAGAGAGAACTTCAGACCTATCTCTCTTAGGAACATTGACACAAAAATATTCAATGTTATACTTGCAAACCGAATCCCAGAACACATAAAAGATATCATCCACCATGACCAAGTAGGCTTCATCCCAGGCATGCAGGATTTGTTCAACACATAGAAATCCTTCAATGTAATTCACCATATAAAAAAAAATTATGGAGAAAAGTCACATGATCATATCCTTAGATGTTGAAAAAGCATGTGACAAAATCCAACACTCATTCATGTTTAATGTCTTGAAGAGATCGGGGATACAAGGCACATACCTAAACATAGTAAAGACAATATACAACAAGGCAAGGCTGCCCACTCTCTCCATATCTCTTCCACATGGTACTTGAAATCCTAGCTAGAACAATAAGACAAATAAAGGAGATCAAGGGGATACAAATTGGAAAGGAAGAAGTCAAAGTATCACTGTTTGCAGATGATATGATAGTATACATGAGTGACCCCAAAAATTCACCTAGAGAACTCCTTCAGGTGATAAACACCTTCAGAAAAGTTCTGGATATTAAATTAACTAAAAAAAAAAATCAGTAGCCCTCCTGTATATCAAAGAAAAAAGGGCTGAGAAAGAAATTAGGGAAACAACACCCTTCCCAATAGTCACTAATAACATAAAGTACATTGGTGTGACTCTAATCAAACAAGTGAAACACCTGTTTAAAAAAAAACTTCAAGTTTCTGAAGAAAGAAATTGAAGGTAATAGGAGATGGAAAGATCTCCTGTAGTCATGGATTACAGATTCCATCTCCTGTACTCATGAATCTACAGATTCAATACAAATGTAAATCTTCCAATTTTCAAACAGATCTGGGAAGAAATCCATTTGTATTCTTGTGTTGTCAGTTTATTTCCTAATTGTTGACCTTCCAGATTTGATATCAGTTCTATAGACACACCCAGATAGATAATATGCTTATTAAATTAATATTGAATACTTTTTAAAAGTGATGTATTTGTGTTCTGTGTACATTGCTGTTTTACCTGCATGTTTATGTGTGTGAAGGTGTAGATCCCCTGGAACAGGACTTGCGGACAGTTATGAGCTGTACTGTGGGTGCTGGGAATTGAACTTGGGTCCTCTGAAAGAGCAGCCAGCGCTCTTAACTGCTTAGCCATGTCTCCAGCCCCTATATTGAATACTTTTAATAGAGCCAAAGTGACAGGAACAATTCTGGCATAGTTACCATGAACTGAAACAAATTTGACTCTTAAGAATTCCCCTAGCCACTTGCAATAGTCTGCAAGTATTTAAGTTATGCTAAAATTACAGCTTTGCTTTGATTACTTTAGGCTTTCTTCATTTGGATTGTCTGTGCTTCCTCTACAGAATAGAGATTCCACGAGTTTCTTTACATAGATTGCTTGATTTACACCTCAGCATGCTTTGGAGACTATTAATCAATAGTTACCTGAGTGTCTCCTAACTGTAAGGTAATACTTTCCATTGCTAACCTTTTAGTCACAATTGAAAGTTGCTTTAAGACTTCTCTGTGGAGGATAGGATTGGGTATTACAAAGCTGTTTCCTGGTAGTATATGATGCATGTTTAGTACCACAGAGAAGTTCCTTCTCGACCATGATACATTTTATGGTTTTACCCAGCTCCAAGTGCTAAGAAGAAACATGTCAGTGCAAATGTGTGTATTGATATGTGCTACTTCTAAGGGGGGGGGTCACATGTTGCACACATGTTCACATATGTGCAGTTTGAGCACGGACATGTGTCTTGGCAAATGTGTGTGTTTATATGCATTCAGTTCTAAGCATGGTCACTGTTCAGCATGTGTATACATTTTGATAGCTGTGTAGGTTCCGAGCCTGTTCGTATTACACGTGTGGTCACATGTTGGTTCACATGTTGGTACGTATTCATGTGTTCACATGTGTCTATTTCCTGAATATGGTCATGTCAGCATATAAACCATGGTCACATGTATACTTTCCCAGCAGAGTCACATGTTTGTGGTATATGCTTGCTCACTTGTGTCCAGTTCCATATGTCTTCATATATCAGTATATATGTACGTGTTTACATATGTGTATGTATATACATGTATGTATGTAGTTTCCAAGTTCAGTTATATATTGGTAGCCTATGTTCACTTGTGTGCCGTCTGTTTTATTTGTTTTGTGACAGTTTCTTCATGTATCCCTGGCTGTCGTGGAATTATCCTGGTAGACATCTACCTGCTTCTGCCTCGGGAATAAAGGTGTGGTCCACCATGCCTAGCCTGTTGTATGTAGTTCTGGTTGGTAGGAACATGCTGGGGTATATGTGAACATTCACATGCAGGCAGTCCCAAGTGTGGTTACACGTGGTATTTACACATGTACAGTTCCTGAGCATGCTAACATGCCAGTGCATATGATAGTGTTCACATATGTGCAGTTCCCAAGCATGGCCATACGGTGGTACACATGTGTGATTACACACATGCAGTTCCTGAACTGGGTCATTTACTGTCACGTGTGTGTGTTGACATGCTTGAAAATCCTGAGCCTGGACATAATGTTGGTACATAGGCATGTGATAACGTGTCATTCTGAGCATCCCTGGTCATATGTTAATGTATTTGTTTGTGTTCACATGTGCACTATTCCCAGTTCTCAGGTTTGCTGGCTATTTTGTTTGTCAAGTTGACATAGCTATAGTCATTTGAGAGGAGGGAAGGAATCTCCATGAAGAAAATGCTTCCATAAGCTTGGGCTGTAGTCAAACCTGTAGTGTGTTTTCTTAATTAGTGATTGATGTGGGAGGGCCCAGCCTATTGTGGGTGGTCCCACCCCTGGGCTGGTAGTCCCGGGTTCTGTAAGATAGCAGGCTGAGCGAGCCATGAGGAGCAAGCCAGCAAGCAGTGCTTCTCCATGGCCTCTGCATCTACTCCTGCCTCCAGGTTCTCAGGCAGTTTGAGTGTCTGCACTGGCTTTCCTCAGGGGATTGTGACTGAGGATATGTAAGTAAGCCAGATCAGCCCTTTTCTCCCCAAATTGCTTTTGATCATGGTGTTTCATCCTATCAGCAGAAAAACTAAGACACTGGATGTAGTATATATTGGCACATATGTGTATGTTCACCTGCATGCAGTCACATACATGGTCATATGCCAGTGTCTTCATGTGTGTGCAATTTCTGACCAATAGTTATATCTCGGTGCATAAGGCACTTTCACATATGAGTAGTTCCTCAGCATTGTCCTATGTCAGGACATAGGCATGTTTTCACACGTGTACAAATCTTGAGCATGAACATATGCAGACACGTATGTCTTCATATGTATACAGTTTCCATGAATGGTCATATGTTAGTGCTAGTACATTTGAGAGTGTTCTCATATATGGAGTTCCTGTTTGTAGTTTGATGTCAGTGAATATGCATGTTACAAGGCATGAAGGCAAAATGCATTGTTTTTGTATTATTAACCCAATCTAAATTATTTTTAATTAAATTTTAAATTTTTACATTAAGTACATTTTATTCACTTTGTATCCCAGCCATAGCCCCCTCATTCCCTCCGAATCCCACCTTCCTTCCTTCATCTCCTCCCTGCCCCTTTCCAAGTCCACTGATAGGGGAGGTCATCCTCTGCTTCCATCTGATCCTAGTCTATCAGGTCTCACCAGGACTGGCTGCAATTTTCTCCTCTGTGGCCTAGCAAGGCTGCTCCACCGTCAGACTAAATTATTTGATAAAGACAAGGCATAACAGACACTTTGAAATGTTTTTTTATTGTTGTTGTTAGAAAAAGCATCTGTCTGTCCATCTATCCATCCATCCATCTATCTATCTATATTCATTATCTATCTGTTTTTGAAGCAGGGTCTCACTACGTAGTTCTGTATGTCCTGAAACTCACTATATAGGTCAAGCTGGCATCTAACTCACTGAGATCCACTTGCCTCTTCCTCCAGACATAGCTTAAGAATTTACATTTTTGTTTTCTTGACACAGGAGTTCTCTGTGTAGCCTTGGCTATCTTGGACTTACTTTGTAGTCCAGGCTGGCCTTGAACTCACAGAGTTTCTCCTGACTCTGGGATTATAGGCATGAACTAATATGCCTGGCAATAATATACTTTTATTAATGCTTATAAGACATCAAAAATATGGTAAGATGTCCAGAGCACGATAAAGTTTAACATTTATGATTTTATTATTTTAAAAATAAAAGCAGATAATTCAAAAATATATCATTAGGATGTAATACATTAAGATGATCTTTAAATTCTAAAATGTCTTCATGAGCCTTAGAGCGGGGTTTTTAAAATGACGATAAAAATGAATTTATCATTGTCTCTTACATAGGCTTGGCTAAGATACAGATCTTGGAAAATTCATTTATTTGTTTTAAAAAAAACAGTAGTTGTAAAAATATCCGTAAAACCTTTAAAATGTTGGTATTTGTATGCATATTCACATACAAAACATCTGAAGCCACAGAGTTAAGTTATCCTCCTAATTTTTGGAATAAGGAGTTTGTTGTTTCAAAGGAGGACAGTTACTTAATAGGGAAGAAAACATAATCCTGGAGTATGAGAAATTTTCTCTTAAAGTTAATTTATGCCCTCAATCAGGGACCATATTATAGAACCAGAACTGAGATAAGAATCAAGGAGATAACATCTTTACCAGAATTTTATAATTATATATATATCTTATTTTTAATTGAAAATTAAAAATTTAAAAACTCATGTTAATTGCCCCAAAGAAAGGTTTAAGACCACTGGCCATCTCTAATTGTTCTATTTACATGGTCACATTGATTAAATATATTCCTTTGTATTTTATCATTATGTTGTTCTTTAAAATTTTAATTTTCCTATTAAGCATGCAGGAATCTGGTCCTAGTTAATAACTTTAGTTTATATCAGCACTTACTTATTTGTTTTTAATTTTTGTTCATTCTTTTCTTGTACAATCTATCCCAACCACAGCTTCTCCTCCCTCCATTCTTTCTAGTTTCCTGCCTCCCCTCTCTTCCAAATCCTTCTATCAATCCATCCCCTATCACTCCCCAACCCTCTACTCCTGCTTGTCCCCCCAAAAGAGCATGCTTTCCAGGGACAATAACAGAATACAAGACCAGGTACAAAACTTCTCCAGGCAGAAACCCTCCCATCAAGGCTGGGAAAGGCAACCCCAGGAAAAGGGTTCCAAGAGCAGGCAAAGGAATCAGAGACAGCCCCCCCACCACACTACCACTGTCAGGAATCACACACACACACATGCAAAAAAACCCCACCATGCTAACAACCATAACATGTATGCAGAGGACCCAGCGCATACCCATGCAGTCTCTGTGATTGTCACTTCAGTCCCTGTGAGCCCTGCTTAGGTGATTCTGTGGGCTTGTGCCCTCGTCTCGTCTGTTTCTACAGTTCCTCTTCCTCCTCTTTTGTGGGAGTTCCCTGAACTCTGAGGGGAGGGAACCAAAGGAGTCCTCCAACCTGGGCTCTCTGCCTAACATTTGCGTGTGAGTCTCTGCATTTGCTCCCATAAGCTGCTGGAGGCAACCTCTCTGGTGAAGACTAGAAAAGGTACCCATCTATGAGTATAACAGAACGTTAGGAATCATTTAATTGATTTTTTTGCCAGTTGTGTTTGGGAGCACTTGCTTATAAACAAATCTGGTACTGAGTACACTGTGTTTAAAAAAATCACATGTAGACTATGTATAAATTCATAACCATACATAAGATATTTTTATATACCAATTATTGTTGGGATTATATGTCTTCATTTTCTTGCCCATTTCTGATCCAGTCTTTCCTTCATTTCTTTTATCATAATGGCCAAAACTCTCTGTAGTTTCCTGCTACTATTGATGGCACTTGGTCAGTAAGTTTCTCAGTTTCCTTGGAAACTTTTCCCCAGCTTGCTTCTTTGATGGCTGATGATTATAAGACATCTCTCTAGAAACCAAATGTTTTCATTTTCATGTTCTTTAGCCTGGAAGATGGAATGAAAATCCTTGTTACCCACTATCTTATCCAAAATATTCTACACACACACACACACACACACACACACACACACACACACACACAGGATCACATAAATTGAATATTTCTTTTTTTTTTTTGACCATGATATTCTGAAGTAGTCTTTTTTTAGTGCTTTCATTTAATGCTTCTACCTCAGTTGATGTCTCCATTCTACCCAAAAGATAAACCCTAGTTTCATCTTTGTTTTTGTGAGAAAATATCCTGACAAAAGCTAACTGAGGCAGAGAAAGGGTTTCCTCCGCTTACAAGTCTAGGTTACAGTCGATCATGACAGGAAAGTCACAGAGCTGTCACATCCAACCTGATTGATTGCTTATGTTCAACTTGACTTTTCAGCTCTATACAGTTGAAGAGCAAGTTATAAATCTGAAGATATGAGACACAGAGAGATTAATTTTTCTGTGTCAGAGCCAAAAAACCCCGAGTAATAAAGTTTTTCTCTTGCTTTAAAGCACAGAGCTGCAGTCTTTGCTCTGTGTTACTTGTTCTCTTCTACTCACTTAATTCCATTGATTTCTTTTTACACAAAGTACCTGTGGCACAACTGAAAAAAATTTAAAAATACATATTTAAAATCTGTTTTAGAAGAAAGTTTCTATCAAAACATATGTATAGAATGTTAATATGCTTAATGAAATTTTATATCTGTAATGAGTGCTGTTTTATATAAACAATTAGCATTTTTAAAGTTTTACAAAACATTATTTTAGAAAACATGAATTATTAACATATTTTAATATATTTTAGGATGATTAGAGTACCCAAATTTGTAAGTTAATACTTATTTAACAAGCCTTTTAATATGTGATCACAATATTTTAATTTGTAAACATATACTTGGATTTTAATTGTGTACACCAAAAATATTTTTAGCACCGAACAAAAATTAATTAAAAGAGAACTGAAGTGGCCATGGTTAGTTAAAATAATTTTTGACACAGTAAGCATGAGAACAACCAAAAACATACAAAAGAAATTATTAGACACACAAAACACATAAAAGATAGAACGTTTGTCCCTGTTTCTTTACGATGTGAGAAAGGCTTAGCACCACAAAAGATTAAGAGGTTAAGTTTGGGGCATGATCTGGGGCAAGATGGCAGCGCCGGGAGGACTCTCATTCTGAGGAGCAGCACAGCAGGATTAGCACAGTGACCAGCAATCAGAACTCGCGGCCATAAAACACAAGTGGTTGTGTTTCTCAGGTGAGAGGATACCCCACGGTGGGGGATTCGATCAGCTTTAACTCACCCGGCAAAACCGCGGAAGAGATCCCCTTTCCGCCAGGCGCTTGGTCGCCAGCCCAGAGCTACCCGCCAGTGCGATCTGGTCACGGTCCCAGACTGAACTGTGGGCCCACAACACCATAGACTGGATTTCCCAGTCGAGAGATAACCCCACGGAGCAGGAAACAATTGGGAACGACCCCAGGTTACTCAGACATCCCCTGGAAA
Organism: Psammomys obesus; assembly: GCF_907164565.1. NCBI lineage: Eukaryota > Metazoa > Chordata > Mammalia > Rodentia > Muridae > Psammomys > Psammomys obesus. Next base: position 605 of record NW_026589800.1, on the reverse strand, counting down.
AGACTCGGGTTCCGCGGGTGCCCCAAGAGCCAGCCCGGACCCAGAGCCGGGAGGGACAAAGGCACCTGCCTGCACAGAGCCCTGCCTGCGCGCGTGATTTGCCGCCTCAGATAGAACTGTGGGCACCAGGGCAACAGGGCACCAGACTGCGTGTCTCTGGCAGGAGGAAACCGCCAGTGGAGGGGGTCAGCAGCTCTAACGCTTAGGACACCCAGCACCAAAACACTTCCTGGACTCACGCAGACTCTAGTGCAGGCAGGAGCGCTGTGCTCTGCCGCCATTGTTGCTTTCCCCTGGGGCACTGGGACACACAGCTGCATCCTCGGACCTGCAGGAGCCGAAAAGCCATTACAGCAGCCCTCAGATACTGTGCCAGGGATCGGCCAGTTGTCCCTGGCTGGACTGCCAAAACTGTGGGAATCCCTGATCCTTCAGGGGGGCTGCACCCACAGCGTCTGGACCAGCGTGGTGCCTACAGCCTCCATCCCAGACAGAGACACACAGCTTCTGGTCCAGAGTGAGGCACCCAGCCTCCAGACCAGAACAGCGCCCCCAGGCGCCAACTCAACCTAGGTGCACATTCTCCAGGTCCAGAGCAGAGCAAT
>NW_026589799.1:1705-5049 GCF_907164565.1 Psammomys obesus | reverse complement strand
TCTTTTCCCTGATAAGTTGGAGCCTTAAAAGTCATAAACATAGTCCATAGCTTATAAAAGTCTAAGACTATACTATGTATTAATAATGTTATCATACTTAGAAAACAAGACTAAGCATATTTTAACCTTTTGATAGTGAAGTTATAGCACAATAACCTAGTTTTAACACAAATAAATAAATGGCCTCTAAAATTAATAGATCTTAATTTAGAGTATTGGTAAAAACTTGTATGTAGTAACCACTAGGTTAGGAGTTTTTTAAACCAACAATATACTAGAACAGTATAAAGCAATTTTGAAATTACATTTGAATTTATTATATCAAACCTTATTAACCACAAAGTCTAGTGGTGAATCTGGATCATAGGCAGCTCCTGGGGGGAGAAATAGCATTTATTAATTTAGGAACTGATAAAGACAAAGGCAGTTAGACGTACATTTTAAAATAGCTTAATTTGAATAGACCTTTATAACTTTGAAATTTTAGCATTATATAAAAAATGATCTTGAACTAGGCTTGAACCATATATATTGTAAAATGTAATTTGAAGTTTTATAAAAATCCAATTCAATTTAAAATGAGACTTGTTGCTGTCCTAGTCTAAAAGGAGGTAAAATAAACAAAGAAGTAATTATGATTAAGATTGTTCATATCAAGTGCTCACCTTAAGGTTTACAGTTTAATTTTAAAATTTCTTTGAGAGCATAAAAAGAAACCAGAGAATATATTTAGTGGAGAGCAGGCAGAGAGAAACAGACAAAATTTTGAGAAAAGAGAAATAGGGAATTGTTTTTTACTTCACGGATCGCTCTTAGTGTTACTGGATATTAATGTATATTAGACATTTGTGTAGGGCAAATATAGGTGTAGGATCCGGAGGTTTCCCTAAGAGGAGAGAATATGAGGAATCCATTCCTGAGAATGAGAAAGGGGAAATGGGAATGGACCATGTGGCTAGTGGTTCATCAACCAAATAGCACAGCAAGTCATGAGCTTATCCTAGCTAAGCCCAAGAATCTCGGTGCCTGGTACCAGAGCTTTATCAGCACTAGGGCTGAAATCTCATAGAGGGAATCTCATCCACAGGAAAGGATAGGGAGAGACAGGTAGCTTTAAAATGGAGTTAGGAAGGGGTGCAGGGGTCTTTTAGGGTCTAAAAGAGATTACAGTTTTGCAGCTCCTTTTGGAGACAGGGGGACAGAAACAAAGTGGTAAAAGCAGCTGGCAGTGGGGGAAACAACTCCATTTTTTGGGTTTTTTTGTTTGTTTGTTTGTTTTTGTTTTTTAATAACCAAGATGGCTGCCAATCATGTGACTACCCTTGATTGTCATATGTTAAGATGGTGATGAAACCATGTGCCTTCCCTTAGTGGAGATGCAGTGAAGCCCTGGCTCCACCCTCCTTATCTCAAAATCAACATGGTGGCTAGCCATGTGTGGTGCATGGCCATAGCGGCATAGTGAGACTTAAGTGTTTGCTGGTGGGAGAGCTGTCCCAGCCCAATTTGAAACTCTCTGCCTATGCTTGACATGGCTTGATCAAAAGTCTGCACAACTGAAAACCCTCCTCTGCAAGCCAGCCTCTTGCAGCAGGTGTTCCATGGGAGATTTAAAACTTTACCATGGGGCCTGAGGCAGCGGCACAATCTAAAAGCCATCTGTATGTTCACAGGCTCCCCAGCAATTGCTTACCTAACAGCAGTAGATTGGAACCAGGCCCTGTCTGTGTCTGAATCAGCAGTTTCGGCATCTAGCTTGAGTGTTTTAGTTTCTCCAAGCTGATGTTGGCACAACATGAATGTCCATCCGATGTGCCCCTGGTGCTCAGAGCACATGGCAGGATGCAGCTGCAAGCAGAGGGACAGGTGTGAGCAGTAAGGGCAGGGCAGTTGAGAGAAAGTGTAGGTTTTAAGGCATATATAGTTGAGTGGTGGTTAGGGATAGGTAGAACAGAAAAAAAATCTGTTGCAGGCATCATGATGCGATTAAAAGTTCTTGGTGTGACCAGACCAGGTGCTACCAGGAGAGCCCTTCCTGACCCAATGCACCAGTGTTAGGACCAGTGAAATGATGATGCACACAGATTGTATATAAATGAGGTTTATTAGATGGAGATGGAGAGAGAGAGAAAGAGATAGCAAGACATGTTAGGGGAAGGAAGGGGGAAAGACAGGGAAAGGGGAAAGAGCAGGAGAGTGAGAGAGTAAGAGAGCAAGAGAGCAAGAGAGGGACAAAGTGGTGGGTTGGTCCTTTTAAGGAGAAACTTAACCATTCCTGCCAGGTGTGGTTACCTGGCGGGAACACATGATGACATTATAGGTTGCTAGGCAACCCAGAAGCAGGCTGCCTAAATACTAACAATGAGCACCTTTGATTCTAATCTTTTTACAGACCTCTATTAAATTTCTCAGAGCTAGAACACCAGAATAGGGCTCATATTGTGTACAGATGGTTAATTTGGTTTAAAGCTGCCATATCATTTATTAGAATGGCCATAACAGTTTCCCCTCCATACTTTCTCCAGAAATATATAACAGTTCCTTTTCCCCCACAGACTTGATCATACTTACTTCTCAGTTTGCCTACCTGACAAGGGTAAAATGCTCTCTCTAATCACTAATAACCATGGCTCTGTATTTTATTAGAGCCTTATGCTTTCTTCTTCTGCAAATTCTTACTTCACTTCATCTTGGCTATATGTGTACCAGGGTATCCATTTTCATACTGATTTACAATAGTGCTGTTTTTTTTTTCTCCCCATTCTACCATCTGACTGCTCACTTTGCTCATATTTTCTTCACTGAATATAATTGTTTTGACATTCTAGATTTACTTAACATGTCTTATCCTCTTCAGTTACAAAGAAATCCCTTATCTTCTATTAACCTCACAGCTTTATCCTTTTACATTTACTTGCTTAATGCTTCTTCATCGGGTGTCCACTTTTGAAAATAGTATTAATTAGGGTTTCGCCATCATTTTTCTTTATATAGCCAATTAGTATTTCCAATATCATTTGTTAACTAGTCTAACCTTTCCCATAGGTTTCTGGTGACAGTTTCAGCATACAAATTCTAGCATATATGGATTTGCCTTTCAGTTTTTGGTTCCATTCCATTGGTTATGTTTTCTTCAACTAGTTGCTTACACATATTTTTTCTCACTCTGACTTTGTATCAAGCCTCAATACCTGAATCCTCTTTATTCTTTCTTTTCAGAAGTTTAGTCTTCCAGAGTAACTTGGTTTTAATTTGTAAGAATATTTTAAAGAGACATTCTTTGTTGGGGCACAAAGGTCCTTGTACCCACATAGCACTAGGGAACCAGGAATGTTAAACATACA
>NW_026589799.1:0-1605 GCF_907164565.1 Psammomys obesus | reverse complement strand
CATAACCAATGGAATGGAACCAAAAACTGAAAGGCAAATCCATATATGCTAGAATTTGTATCAAGCCTCAATACCTGAATCCTCTTTATTCTTTCTTTTCAGAAGTTTAGTCTTCCAGAGTAACTTGGTTTTAATTTGTAAGAATATTTTAAAGAGACATTCTTTGTCGGGGCACAAAGATCCTTGTACCCACATAGCACTAGGGAACCAGGAATGTTAAACATACAAGGGCCTCTCCTCAAAGGATGAATTACCTGTTTTCTGCGCAGAAGGCTGGGAGTGGATGTTGTTAATGACCTGTTGACCTTTTTGTTATCTGTGGAGTCAGACCCCATCTACCTTGTACTACAGAGGCAGACCTCACCCAGAATGTTTATCCCAGACTTTCCCCTCCCTAGACCATTATCTTTAGCTTCCAATTAGTAGAACCCATCCTTTGGTGGGGATGTCACAAGTACTTTATAGCCTGATGACCTCTATGCTATCTCAGAGACCTTGGTGGCCCCACGTACTTTGTAAAGGTGTTTCTAAGCAGTCACACTTTAAGCTTTATTATGCACTTGGAATTGGAATGATTGTTGCCTGGAAACCTGGAATGGGAATGATTGTTGCCTGTAAACTTTTTTTTTTTTTCAAAATTGTGCTGTGCTTTAAATATACCAACAATGAACGTCCTGTCATCAAACTTCCCAAGTCTGATCCAGGTGGACAAAGTCAATCTTAACTGATTTTTCATTCTCACCTCTTTATGGTTTGCTCGCTGCATAGACACCTGAAGGGTCCCCTTAAGTCTCATTATGTTGCTCAGGATGAGCCCAAGCAATCCTCACACTTTAATCTCCCAAGTAGATTAAATTATAGCACATGTGGCCTCACTCAGCGCCATATTGATTTTAAAAGATAAAGTTACTGTGGTGGTTGGAATAGGAATGACTCCCAAAGACTCATATGATTGAATGTTTCTCCCATAGGGATTGATACTATTAGGAGGTGTAGCCTCCTTGTTGGAGTAGGTGTGGCTTTGTTGGAGGAAGCATGTCACTGTCCTGGTGGTCTTTGAGGTCTGCTATGCTCAAGCTACACCCAGTGTGACACCCGGTCTCCTTCTGGTGCCTGGGAATCAAAATGTAAAACTGTCAGCTCCTTCTCCAGCACCATGTCTGCCTGGATGTTGCCATGCTTCCCACCATGATGACAATGGACTAAACCTCTGGAACTATAAATCAGCCCAAATTAAATTTTATTCTTTATAAGAGCTGCCTTGGATTATATACCATGGGTGTCTTTCTGCTTCTGGGATACCTCACTCAGGATGATATTTTCTAGTCCCATGCATTTGCTTGCAAATTTCATGATTTCCTTGTTTTTAATAGCTGAGTAGTATTCCATTTTGTAAATGTGCCACAATTTCTGTATCCATTCTTCAGTTGAGGGACATCTAGGTTGTTTCCAGATTCTAGCTATTAGGAATAAAACTGCTGTGAACATAGTTGAGCAAATTTCCTTGTTGTATAATTGAGCATCTTTCCTATATATGCCCTAGAGTGTTGTAGCTGGGTCTTGAGGTAGCACTATTCCTGATTTTCTGATAAAGTAGAGAAAGTG
>NW_026589798.1:0-1910 GCF_907164565.1 Psammomys obesus | reverse complement strand
CAAATATTGAGTATTCATAGGTGTGTGGGTTTATTTCTGGGTCTTCTATGCGATTCCATTGATCCTCCTTTCTGTTTCTATGCCAATACCATGCAGTTTTTATTACTGTTGCCCTGTAGTACAGCTTGAGATCGGGAATGGAGATACCTCCAGATGATCTGTTGTTGTACAGGATCGTTTTGGAGATTCTGGGTTTTTTGTTTCTCCATATGAAGCTGAGAATCTTTTTTTCAAGGTCTGTAAAGAATTGAGTTGGTATTTTGATGGGAATTGCATTGAATCTGTAGATTGCTTTTGGCAGGATGGCCATTTTCACAATGTTAATCCTACCAATCCATGAGCACGGGAGATCTTTCCATCTTCTGAGATCTTCTTCAATTTCTTTCTTCAAAGACTTGAAGTTTTTCTCAAACAGGTCTTTCACTTGCTTGGTTAGAGTCACACCAAGGTACTTTATGTTATTAGTGGCTATTGTGAAGGGTGTTGTTTCCCTAATTTCTTTCTCGGCCTTTTTGTCTTTGGTATACAAGAGGGCTTCTGATTTTTTTGAGTTGATTTTGTATCCTGCCACTTTGCTGAAGGTGTTTATCAGCTGAAGAAGTTCTCTGGTTGAATCTTTGGGTTCGCTCATGTATACTATCATATCATCTGCAAATAGTGACACTTTGACCTCTTCCTTTCCGATTTGTATCCCCTTGATCTCCTTTAGTTGTCTTATTGCTCTGGCTAGGACTTCAAGTACAATGTTAAAGAGATATGGAGAGAGTGGGCAGCCTTGTCTTGTCCCTGATTTCAGTGGGATTGCTTTAAGTTTCTCTCCATTGAGTTTGATGTTGGCTATAGGCTTGCTGTATATTGCCTTTACTATCTTTAGGTATGTGCCTTGTATCCCTGATCTCTCCAAGACTTTAAACATAAATGGGTGTTGGACTTTGTCAAATGCTTTTTCAGCATCTAAGGAGATGATCATGTGGTTTTTCTCCTTCATTTTGTTTATGTGGTGGATTACATTGATGGATTTCCGTATGTTGAACCACCCTTGCATTCCTGGGATGAAGCCTACTTGATCATGGTGGATGATATCTTTGATGTGTTCTTGGATTCGGTTTGCAAGTATTTTATTGAGTATTTTTGCATCAATGTTCATAAGAGAGATAGGTCTGAAGTTCTCTTTTTTGGTTGGATCTTTGTGTGGTTTAGGTATCAAAGTGACTGTGGCTTCATAGAATGAGTTTGGTAGTGTTCCTTCTGTTTCTATTTTATGGAATAGTTTGAGGAGAATTGGTGTTAGTACTTCTTTGAAGGTCTTGTAGAATTCTGCGCTGAAGCCATCTGGTCCAGGGCTTTTTTTGGAGGGGAGACTGTTAATGACTGCTTCAATTTCCTTGGGAGATATAGGGCTATTCAGTCTTTCTACCTGATCTTGACTTAATTTTGGTAGATGGAATCTGTCAAGAAAGTTATCCATTTCATTTAGATTTTCAAATTTTGTGCCATATAGGCTTTTGTAGTATGACCTAATAATCGTTTGGATTTCCTCAGTGTCTGTAGTTATGTCCCCATTTTCCTGTCTGATTTTGCTGATTTGTATGGTTTCTCTCTGCTTTTTAGTTAGTTTGGCTAAGGGTTTGTCTATCTTGTTGATTTTCTCAAAGAACCAGCTTTTTGTTTCATTGATTCTTTGGATAATTTTATTTGTTTCTAATTGATTGATTTCTGCCCTTAGTTTGATTATTTCCAGCCGTCTGCTCCTCTTGGGTGTATCTGCTTCTTTTTTTTCTAGGTTTTTCAGTTGGGCCATTAAGTTGTTTGTATGTGATGTTACGGATTTCTTCTTGTAGGCACTTAGTGCTATAAATTTTCCTCTGAGCACTGCTTTCAATGTGTCCCATAAATTTGGGTATGTTGTG
>NW_026589797.1:74737-109643 GCF_907164565.1 Psammomys obesus | reverse complement strand
TCAACAAGAGCCAGGGTAATATGGCACCACCAGAGTCCAGAATCTGAATTGTAGAAGATATGATTGAAGAAATCAATACATCAGAAAAAGAAAACATTAATAATAAAACTTCCCAACACAAAACATCCAAGAAATCTGGTCCACTATGAAAAGTCTTTTGTGGGTTATTATTTATTATTGATTTATCTTTTAGTGAAGCAGAGGTTATTCCTAAACAAGCTGTATATTCAAATCTCAATACAGACACTGAGATTTATTTAATTAACTTAGAGCATAATGCTGGGCAACAGTTACTCCATCCTCAATCTCCAAGCCCGCATAGTTTCCTACCATTCAGATTTCACCCATTTTACTTGCTTTTAGTCATATTTTAGGTCCGGTTTATCTCTCAATGTGGGTCCAAGTCCTCTACTGCTAATCCTCTGCCTTCTCTCCTGCTTCCTCTCTTTCCCTTCTGGACCAGGATGTCTCACCCTATCCTCTCCTTTGCTCAGCATTGGGGCAGGCTGTTTAACTGACAATATAGAGAACAAATGGTGGCATGTTTACACAAACTTGAGACAGGTGATAAGCATCACAATGTAATGTCCATATTGAAACCAGAAGGTAGGATAGAGCATTTGAATGAACAAGGGTAAATTGTATACATCCCAAAAGAATATTATACCAACATTTCCCCCTTTAAGTCCAATAAAAGTCTCCTTTTTTTCAATACAATAATAATAATATTACAAATTATGAAAACTATTAGCTAAGATTATATTTCAATGTCCAGTCCATGTATATTTAGCAACTTAGTAGAAAGTATTTGATCATCTATTCTATTTTGACAAGTTCAGAGTTCTACACCTAAATTAACTTTTATCCTTATTGGTATTATCTACCTGAAAACATTTTCTTAAATTCTAAAAAACTTAAGCTTAATTTTGGAACTACAACTATTTGGTTTTCAACCCCACCAGGGACTTGAGAAGGAATAAAATTAGTTACTAGAGTAAATAGGAAGTGAATGTAAGAAGTTTTTTTTTTTTTTTTAAAAAAAAAAAAAAAGACACATACAGTTTGATGCCTGAACAGTCACCCAAAACTCTTTAAAATGCTGGACCATCATCTTTAGCCTTCTGGCTCATAATGTTTGACAGCCATAAATTTGAAGCAGGAACTATTTTAGACTTGCTTACACTGACTTTACAGAGTTCAGCACTCAACTTGTCCTGCATTTAAGCTTGCCCATTTTGGGGGGAATTCTGTCTTTTGTGAGAGGAGACCTTTTTTTTTTTTTTTTTTTTTTTTCCTGAGTGGCTCATTTGCTATATTTGAAGCCATCTACATACAGAGGCTCCTCAGTGTTCACCATCTTCTTTGAGGTAAGTGGCATACTGCCAGAAGATGACCTGTCTCATGGTCAAAGAATTTTTAAAATAATAAAGACATTTTTAAATGCCATATCCTTAGGTCTCTGAAGATTTTGAAGATTTACCTATCATTATGTAATCAACCTGTGTACAAAATCATGTCTGTCTGTTAAACCTAGGATGTCCACTCCTGTGGTAAATAATACTAGTGTCTGATGTGACTATAAGTTGATTAACAATTAACTATTACCTAATACCCTAAACAATTTGTAACAGCAGTTTAAAAGTATTAGAAGTAACCTTGTATTTGTATCAATATATTAAAATTTATAAATGAATTAAAATAGACTTATTTTTGCACCAATATACAAAATGCTATGCCAGAGATGAAATTAACCTTATTTGAGAATAATAAATAAAACCTTAAGTTGAATAGATTCAATAATCTACCTTCTGTCGTATTATTCCTATAAGATATCCCTGTATTTCCTTGTCTTTCTTTTTTAACCCCTTTTCTCCTTATCTAAGAAAGATAGAGAAAAGAAAAAAGGAGAGAATGTTTTCTCTCTGAATAAGACCATTCATAATTTATAACCATCTCCCAAAGACAATAAACATTCATAGACAGAGAAAACAGCCAGAAACCTACCCACCCCCCCTTAAAGGATATTGGACATCAGTCTCATGAATTTCTTTTAGCTGACATTTTAGTCTTGCAGAAATCCTTTTAGAGAGCACAAAGGAAATTGGGGAAAATGGTTAATCATTAACATTTGTGGTCCAGACCTTGAATGTTAAGAAATTTCAGGCTTAATAGAAGTCCTCTTTGGAACAGTCTAAAATGCTGGACAAATTGAGATTCCTAGCTTTGTTCAAAGCTCTCTTGGAAGCATGCTCTGATGAGAAACAACAATTAAAGGAGTTGAGGCAGGAACAAGCAAAATGCAGAGACATGCAAGATGCTGGAACAGATATGTCAGTGTCTTAGCATACTGGAAGAATCAATCCTGTCATGTTTGATCCAACTTCTCTGGTGTACATTCCTTTTGTTCTGCAAACATATAACTTCCCCAAAGCATTCTACAGTTCTAAAATTATAAATGTATGAGATGTGCAGGATTAAACTAAACTGTAAACCAGTTTTATCCATGCCAATTAAGAGACTGGCATAATAAACTTTGAGGATATTGTAGCCAAGGATTTATTTTAGTCATAAATTGTTGAAGTTCTGGCTGGAGACATATTTTATGTCTCAGTCAGTTTCAGAGTTGTTCCCATGTAAAGGGATCAACAGTATAAGTTACTATTATTATTGAACATACAATCATTATCATGTTGAAATTGAAGCAAGGTTATATAGCTCAAAATATCTTTTTTGGGCTCTTGGGCTCCTGTTGTATTAGACCAAGTTGCTATCTCTCTCCTGAGAGAAGGCCTCTCATTAGAGAGACAAGGTGGTTGCCTTGAGGAATTGAAAAGACATGTTTTCAGTAAATTTTATATAAACTTTTTAAATTTAGAGTTTAAGCATACCCTAGGCATCTTTTACCTGTTTAGATGTTTAGGCTTAGGTTTTTATGTATGTTGTAGCTATTTTTATCCTATTCCCCCTTTTTTTATATAGAATGGATGCTTATGCCTTTATAATCAAACTTTATATAAACTCCCTTTTACCTTTAGCATTTAAGCATATCCTAGGCATCTTATACCTGGTTTTTACATTTGTTTTGGCTATCTTTGGCTTGCCCTCCCCTTTTGATATGGTATGGACAGTTCTGTGTTTTAAACATATGAATTATAATGTTTGAGTTTTTAGGACTTAACTAGACTGGCATGTTCTTTGCCACCTGTAAGCCTCCTGTGTCTTTTTTTGCTTCAGGTATGACCAACATTTGTCTTCCGTGAAAATGTTTCATATTCAAAAGGATAATCCAGCTTCCAGAGCAGTGGGACACCTTAATTTAATGAGAATTTAAAAGCTTTTTGACATGGGAGGCATGAAGTTTGCATGTTTGTCTCCCAACCTAATTTTGATTCCTTACAATGACCAACAGAATATGTCTCTTAAACCAAAATGCCCTTTGACACCAGTTCTCCTGTGGAAGTTTCACTTTCGATATTGGCTGGCCTATTTAGAGCAGTATGACATAAACCTAAAATTGATGTAACATCTTTTATTAAGAAAAAAGTACTTACATGGTAACCTTAAGGAAAATTTTGTCATTTTTGAATCTTAGACTATCTTTGCAAGTGGCTAAACAGCAGGAGTTGTCACTCTGGCTTTTATTATGTAAATTAGGCTGATCTGGAACTCAGAGATCTGCCTGTTTCTTTTTACTTTGTGTTGGGATTAAAGGTATGTGTCTTTACCAAATTTTTTAAAAATTTTTTTCTCAAATCAATATTGTAACTCAAAGCCTTTAAATAAAACTCAAGCAAAAGACAAAATTTTAAGTTTTTGTCAGTTGTTCCAATATAGGTTGTAACAAGCAAATCCCAGTTGTTTATATTTTTGAAATTAGTTGTTGCAGTGAATTGGTGGACTCTTACCAGAAGGAGCTGACAAGTATCTTGTAGCCAGAGAGCTTTGAATTTTAGCTGTTATTAATCTAATTATTAGGAAGAGTGCCTTCTCTGAAATGTTATTAAAAAAGCATGAGTCAACCGATATTCTCCGTGAGAGGTTTATTAAGAGGGAGGGGGAAAGGGGGGACAGGACATGGGGAGAGAGAGAGAAAAGGGAAGGGGCACCAGGAGAGAGAGAGAGAGTACAAGTGAGAGTGTAAAAGAGAAGGAGGAAGAGAGAGACCACGGGTCGGGGTTAGCCCTTTAAGGGGCAAGGTAACCATGCCTACATGGTGTGGCCACCTGGCTGGTGACACATGATGACATCATAAGTTGCTGGGTAACCCAGGAGCAGGTTGTGTTCCAAAATATTAACACTTTTTACTGTCTGTAACTTCATATTCCATTTCTTGGCTTTCTCCCCATTTTCTCCTTGAACTTTCTTGGAGAAGGCATGGAGAAGAGCCATCATCAATAAACATATTGCCACCAGACAACCAAAACAAAGCCAAATGGGTTTATAACACCCTCTGCCATGGCATTTTTTATTTTAGATGTAGTTTTAGGCCAAGCTCTGTCTAGAGTTCTGTCTGCCTCCAGTTCCTTTCTTTCCAGCCATGGCTGCTGAGCTGAGCCAGCCATAGTATAAGGGAGTCATTCCTATGTATCCCTCTTGTTAGACTGTGGTGGCAGCCAGTTTTGTTATGTTAAATCTCACATCTGCCCACAGTAGGCATTCTTTTGCTCCTGAGACTGTTTAAGAGTCCCTCTTAAAGAGACAGTAATTGACCTAGGTGTTTTTAGGTTTTAGTTTGGATTGTTTGGGTTGTATTACTAGGAGCTTATTCCTCCCACCATATTATGATAAGCTATGTTTTAAAGGGTATGGATACTTAGATTTGTTGGGTGCTATTTGTTGTTGGTTATTATTATTTATTATTGATTTATCTTTAAGTTAAGCAGCATTTATTCCTAAACAAGCTGTATACCCAAATTACCACACAGAGGCTGGGATTTATTTAATTAACCTAGAGCAAAATGCTGGGCAATAGTTACTCCATCCTCAATCTTCAAACCCGTATAGTTTACTAACATTCAGATTTCACCCGTTTTACTTGCTTTTAGTCATATCACAGGTCTGATTCATCTCTCCATGTGGTTCTAAGACTGCTCCTGTAGATTCTCCACCCACCATCCTGCTTCCTCTCTCTCCCTTCCTGACCAGTATGTCCCACCCTATCCTCTCCATTGCTCAGCATTGGGGCTGGTTGTTTAATTGACAATATAGAGATCAAATGGTGGCATGTTTACATAAACTTGAGACAGGTGATGCTTAGAATGAACATTACAATGCAATGTCTGGATTGAAACCACATAGTGGGGCAGAGAAATTAGCATTTGAATGAACAAGGGTAAATTGTATACATTCCAAATGAACATTACACCAACAAAAGTACTAACCTAAGAATATATTTTCAATATATTCAATATATTTTCAATCATAAAAGAAAAGTTTTCCAACCTAAAGAAAGAGATGCCTATAAAATACAAGAAGAATACAGAATAGCAAATAGATTGGACCAGAAAAGAAAAATTTCCATCTAATAATCAAAACAATAAATGTACAGAACAAAGAAAGAATATTAAAAGCAGCAAGGGAAAAAGGACAAGTATCATATAAAACCTATCAGAAGGAGTTTATTTTATTTTATTTTTTCTTTTCTTTTTTTTATTATTGTTTATTATTATTAGTTACATTTTATTAACTCTGTATCCCAGCTGTATCCCACTCCCTTATTCCCTCCCAATCCCACCCACCCTCCTTCAGCTTCTCCCTGCCCCTTTCCAAGTCCACTGATTGGGGAGGATCTCCTCCCCTTTCGTCTGGCCCTGTTTTATCAGGTATCTTCAGGAGTGGCTGCAAAGTCCTTCTCTCTGGCTTAGCAGGACTGTTCTTCCCTTGAGGGGTTGGGAGGTCAAAGAGCCTGCCATTGAGTTCCTGTCAGAGATAGTCCCTGTTCCCCTTACTATGGAAAACCAATTGGTTATTGAGTTACCATGAGCTTTGTCTGAGCAAAGGTTCTAAGTTATATCCATACATGGTCTTTGGTTGGAGAAACAGTTTCAGAAAAAAACCCTGTACCCAGATATATTGGGTCCTTGTGGGGCTCCTATCCTTTCCACATCAGACTAACTCCTCTTCTGCCAAAGGTTTGATTATGAGTCTTAGTATCTGTTTTGAAACGCTGCTTGGTAGAGTCTTTCAGATGTAGACTCCTGTCATATGTCCAATGCACATCTCATTTGTCTTTCTAAGTGAGGATTGATCTACACCCAAGGAAACACAGAAAATAAGTAACCCTACACCAGCAATACCAACAAACACACACACACATACACAATCACACTTTACTACCACCAACATCAAAATAACAGGAATTAAGAACGGTTGGTCCTTAATATCTCTCAACATCATTGGACTCAATTCCCTGATAAAAAGACACAGGTTAACAGAATGCATGTATAAATAGGGTCCATCATTTTGCTACCTCAGCAACAAAGATAGACATTACCTCAGAGTAAGGGAACGGAAAATGGTTTCCAAGAAATAGACCCAAGAAGTAAGCTGGAATAGCCATTCTAATATCTAATAAAATAGACTTTCAGTCAAAATTAATCAAAAGAGATTGGGAAGAACAATTCGTACTCATCAAAGAAAAAAATCCACTAATATGATGTCTCAATTATGAATATCTATGCTCCAGTTGAAGGGCACCTGAATTTTTTTTTTTTTTTCTGAGACATGCTTGCTCTGTGTAGCCTTGGCTGTCTTGAACTTGCTTTGTAGTCCAGGCTGACCTCGAACTCAAAGAGATCGACCTTTTCCTACCTACCAAAGTGCTGCAATTACAAGTGTGTGCTATCATTTGCCTGTCTGGGCGCCCCCATTTTTTAAAAGAAACATTACTAAACTTAAATCACACATTGAACCCCACACATTAATAGTGGGAGATTCAACACCCCTTCTCAGTAATGGGCAAGCCATCAAGGCAGAAACTTAAAGGAGAAATAATGAAACTAAGTGTTGTTATGAATCAAATGGACCTAATAGATATCTACAGACCATTCTATCTGAACAAAAAAAATACATCGTCTTCTCTATACCTCACAGAAGCTTCTCTAAAATTGACCACGGTCAGTCACAAAACAGGCCTCAACAGCTACAAGAACATTGAAATATCTTCTTGCATCCTGCATCAATGTCCATAAGGGAAATTGGTCTGAAATTATCTTTCAGTGTTCAGTCTTTGTGTTATTTAGGCATCAGTGTGACTGGCCCAAATTAAGACCTATCCCATGGAATAGAGCCAAACCCTATCACTATTAATGATACTCCACTATGCTCACAGAGATGAGCCTAGCATAACTATCTTCTGAGAGGCTTCATCCAGCTGCTGATTGGAAACAGATGCAGCAATGCACTGTCAAACAATAGGAAGAGATCAGGGAATCACATGAAGGAAGGGGAGGAAGCGTTGAAGGAGCCAGAGGGGTCAAGGACACCACAAGAAAACCTACAATGTCAATAAACCTGGATCCATGAGGACTCACAAAGACTGAAGCACCAACCAAAAAGCATGTATTTGCTGGACATAGGCCCCCTACACATATGTAGCTGATGTACAGGTTGGTCATCATGTGGGTCCCCTAAAAATTGAAGTGGGGGCTGTCTCTGACTCTGCTGCCTGACTCTGCAAGTCTTTCCCTTAGCTGGGTTCATTGTCTAGCCTCAGTGAGGATATGCTTAGTCCTGTTGTGTCTTGAGGTGCAGAGTGGGTTGGTACCAGTGTGGGTGCTTCTCCTTCTCTGAAGAGAAAAGAAAGTGGACAGAGGGAGAAGGTGTGAGCATGTGCATGGGACTGAGAAGAGAGGGGGAGGGGGTTTAGGTCAGGCTGAAAAGTAATTAAATTAATGAAAAAAGAAAATATATCACCGATGCTAGAACAAAACAATGTATATTCTATATTTCATATAAAATATAATATAAATATATAGAGTATAGAGTATTAAGATACAAACACACACATATATAATTAATCTAGAAAAAGTTATGTAATTATATGTCCCAAAATAATTCTAGCAGATTTAAAAATCTTTGTAACACAGATTATAGAACATTTGATATGTAAAGAAAAAAGTGTGTATATGTATATTATAGCTATAAACATAGGACATATATGTGTGTACTTGTCTGTGTGCATCTATATAAAAGAACATGATTTTTTTTTTAGAATTTTGGTGTTCCTGGTATAGGAAAAAGAACAATCACTATAGAAGGTATGCTTATGTCATTATAGAAAGCCACTTTCTCTCAGATAAAAAAATAATTGAGCATAATAAATTTGAATTGTACATTTGGATATTATATTTTAAGTAAACTCTGTATGATTCATATCTAGTAATATAACAGAAAGGTGTCTGAATTGCAAGTGTCTTGGGATGATTTTACTGCCACTAAGAAATACACAGGTAGAAACTAGAAACTTGTCTGTCTCTGACTTCTCTGTTGTAGTAAATTGCAATATTTACACCCACTAAGACAGGAGCTCAATAGCCAAACTGCTCAAGTAATTTTCTTAGAGCTCATTCAGTCAAGTCAAAACTACAGAAAACTAAGAATTAAGATGGAGGAAACAGTATTGTGTTACACCAAACACAGTCAGTATTGACAAGAGAGGAGGTGATGATGGAGAGCATGATGAGAGGCCTTACTGTCAGGAATGGTTCTGTTTTGATGCAGTCTCATAGGCTTAGAGGGTTAAACACAGAATCTGATGCCGTTTTATAGAAATGTGAACATTTCAAATAGAAACAAAAGTCTGGGGAGCTGTGATACCTAGAAGACTTCAAACCATTAACCAAATTAGCAACAGTGTCCACAATGAGCTATGATTGGTATTCAGTTTTACAATCATGTTGATTGTATATTATCACAATTTAATATACTTTAATTTCATGATTTCCTTGTTTTTTATTGCTGAGTAATATTCCATTGTGTAGATGTAGCACAATTTCTGTATCCATTCTTCAGTTGAGGGGCATCTGGGTTGTTTCCAGCTTCTGGCTATTACAAATAAAGCTCCTACAAACATGGTTGAGCAAATGTCTTTGTTGTGTACTTGCACCTCTTTTGGATATATGCCTAAAAGTGGTATAGCTGGATCTTGAGGAAGCACTATTCTTAGTTGTCTGAGAAAGTGCCAAATTGATTTCTTGAGTGGTTGTACAAGTTTACATTCCACCAGCATTGGAGGAGGGTTTCCCTTTCTTCACAACCTCTCCAGCATGTGCTGTCACTTGAGTTTTTGATCTTGGCCATTCTGATGGGTGTAAGGTGAAATCTCAGGGTCATTTTGATTTGCATTTCCCTGATGGCTAATGACATTGAGCATTTCTTTAAGTGTTTCTCTGCCAGTTGATATTCCTCTATGGAGAATTCTCTGTTTAGCTCTGTTCCCCATTTTTTAATTGGATTACTTGGTTTGTTGCTTTTCAGCTTCTTTAGTTCTTTATATTTACCTGATATTAGCCCTCTGTCAGATAGAGGATTGGTGAAGATTCTTTCCCAATCTGTAGGCAGTCATTTTGTTTTGATGACGATGTCCTTTGCTTTACAGAGCTTTTCAGTTTGAGGAAATCATGAAATTTGTGGGTAAACAGTGGGAACTGGAAAGGATCATCCTGAGTGAGCTATCCCAGAAGCAGAAAGACACGGTATATACTCACTCATATAGACATATAATATAGGATAAACCTACTAAAATCTGTACACCTAAATAAACTAATCAAAAGGAAGGATTCTGGCTAAAATGCTTAATCTCCATCCTGAAAGGCAAAGAGGATAAACATCAGAAGAAGAAGAAAACAAGAAACAAGTTAGGAACCTGCCACAAAGGGCCCCTGAAAGGCTCTGCCCTGCATACTATCAAAGCAGATGTTGAGACTTATGGCCAACTGTTGGGCAGAGTGCATGAAATCTTATGTAAGAAGTGGGAAATAGTAAGATCTGGAGAGGACAGGAGCTCCACAAAGAGAGCAACAGAACCAAAAATTTGAACACTGGGGTCTTTTCAGAGACTCATACTTCAAGCAAGTACCATGCATGGAGATAATCTAGAACCCCTGCACAGATGTAGCCCATGGCAGTTCAGTGTCTAAGTGGGTTCTATAGTAATGGAACAGGGACTGCCCCTGACATGAACTAACTGGCCTGCTCTTTAATCACCTCTCCCTGAGGAGGGAGCAGCCTTACCAGGCCACAGAAGATGACAATGCAGATACTCCTAATGAGATCTGATAGACTAGGATCAGAACGAAGGAGAGGAAGACCTCTCCTCTCAGCAGACTTGGGGAGGGCATGTGTGGAGAAGGGTAAGGGAGGGTGGGATTTGGAGGGAAGAAGGGAGAGATTTATGGGGGAGATACAAAGTGAATAAAGTGTAATTAATAAAAATTAAATATATATTTTAATGTCTATCTTAATTTGGATACCACATTTGAATACTTTCCTTACATACTTTATGTATTATAACATAGAATACCTTCCAGAAATTTATAGGATATTCTATCTTTGTATGTGTTGACACTGTAAAAAATACTGTGCTTTCTCTCTCACACACACATACACAACCATTCGGAAACATGTTGTTTTGAAAAAAATAGAAACTATAAAATTTGCAAATAAAATACAGTCGTTCCCTGGCATCCAAGAAAAATGAGATTTGGATTCTTTCTGAAAGTGGCAAACTATAATAATTTCTATCCTGAGAATGAAGTCATGATTGAAAAAGATGACAAGAAAAGCTTCTATGCTCACTATCTTGGATTATTAATTTATGAATTAAAAGTGAAAATAATACGAATAAGCAGACAAATGAAGTTGTTAAACCAAAGAACTCTGGTGGAAGGAAGTTGGCCTTACAAGTATTTTGGAAGTTGAGGTAAAAGATTTTATTTTTGCTGGAGGTTGTACTACAAAGATTGTTAAATATCCCCAGTAGAAGCAGTGTTTCTACAAGTAGAAACCACTTGTTTCTCTCCTTGGGAAGCTGACTTTAGATCTTTCCACCTAGTCCCAGGTGAGACTTACTCTGAAGTCCCTCACAACAAAGTAAATGACTGAAAGCATGAGAGATGGAAGGATGTATGCTATTGATCATGGTCACAGGAGAAAGTCTCGCAGTAGTTGCAAAGACACATGGTTCTCACATTTCGATAGAACAGAATAATCCTTTGTGGCAGGTGGATAAATTTGTATTGATTTCTGAGAGATCTGGATTTTTTTAAATTCTTTATTAATTACACTTTATTCACTTTGTATCCCCCCTGTGGTTCCCTCCCTGTTCCAGTCCCTATCCTTCCCTTCCTCTACCCTCTGGTATCCCCCCTGTGTTTCCCTCCCTCCTCCAGTCCCTATCCTTCCCTTCCTCCACCCTCTGCATGCATGCTGATAGGAGAGGTCTTCTTTTCCTTCCTTCTGATCCTACTCAATTAGGTCTCATCAGGAGTGGCTGCATTGTCTTCTTCTGTGGCCTGGTAATGCTGCTTCCCCCTTAGGGGGAGGTAATTAAAGAGCAGGCCAATCAGTTCATGTCAGAGACAGTCCCTGTTCCTATTGCAATGGAACCCACTTGGATACTGAACTGCCATGTGCTACATCTGTGCAGGAATCTTAGGTTATCTCCATGTTTGGTCCTTGGTTGGAGTATGAGTCTCAAGAAAGACCCCTGTACTCAGATTTTTTGGTTCTGTTGCTCTCCTTGTGGAGTTCTTGTCCTTTCCAGGTCTTACTGTTTCCCACTTCTTTCCTAAGATTCCCTGCACTCTGGGCAAAGGTTGCCCATAAGTCTCAGCATCTGCATTGATAGTCTGCAGGGCAGAGCCTTTCAGAGGTCTTCTGTGTCAGGCTCCTGAGTTGTTCCCTCTTTTCTCCTTCTTCTGATGTCCATTCTCTTTGCCTTTCTGGATAGAGATTGAGCATTTTGAGGACTTGGATTTGTGGGAATGGTCACGAGCATAGGCATGAGAATTTGCATAATAATTAGTACTGACACACTTCCGGCACAAATCCTATTTGAATAAATGTTAACCCATGGTAATAGCTCCACACAACAGTTTTTCTATTTGCAAAATGAACAAAACTACCTTATAATTTTGTAAGGCTATGAGAAGGTAGTGATCTGAAACATAGTTGTGACTCTGAAATGAAACTACTGTGAAACATGGTACATGTAGATATGTAATAAATGCCATTTTGGTAAAATTATGCTCAAAACAGGGTGACACTTAAACTATGAGTTTGAACAAAATATAAACAATAACTTATATAAATCTGTTTACTGAAAAGTGACTAAAAATTAAAACATCCATACAGTTATTATTAGCTTTTTATATCATTCCTACTCAAATTTCCATGCACTAAGAAACTAGGCTAATAAACACATATTTACTTCCATGATAAAAATAAAATTTGGAAATTAAGACATCCAATAACTTTTTGGCATTCTCTGCTCTTTATATTATAGACAACTACATCTTTATATTATACAGGAGGTGAAGTACCTATGAATAGCATTGATCATTTCATTACAAATTGATAAAGAATATTTATGGATCTGCTGAATACAGGTTTATATACATATACATACATACACATATATATATACATCTATCTATCTATCTATCTATCTATCTATCTATCTATCTATCTATCTATCTATCATCTATCTATCTAAAATAGAATGTTAGGAGAGGAAAGACTTGGAGTGGAAAGTACATTGGAAACAGTGTAGTCTCTGAGCTTTATAAATCTTTTTATTCCTCTTGAAAAGTGAAACAAGGCCTATGCTGTAGAAAAGATAAATTCTTATGCAGCTTATGCAAAAGAACCCCAGAGAGGCGACATGCGCAATGCTGTCCATGTGGCTTCTGTGGGCTTGCTACCATGAAAAATGCACATATTTGGAAGGACTTTGCATCATCCATGGCTTGGAAGGCAACAAAATAAAGCATAGTCTGAAGCAGAGGATGCTCTAGACATGGCCAAGTAAACTTATTGTAATTATATGGATGCACCGAAAAGATCAGATGTGTGGAAAAAAATATTCCTGATTGCATATTGAAATCTCAAAGGCACTCAGATGGCTGCGACTTTAATTTTGTAACTACTAGACACTCTATCTTAAACTACTATTGGTAGGCAACTAACATCATATCCCTTTAGTAAAAGGAGAATGCTAGAGTATTAATAAAACATTCAGTTTTTACTATATACTGGGAATCCTTCTAATCCTTTTATGTGTGATAAACCATTTAGCTACTGTTTTAAAATTGTGAGCATGTATGTGTGTGTGCGCATGAGTATGGGCATATGTGTATGTCTGTCTGTGCATATGTGCATGTGTGTGTAAACCTGTGTGCGAGCATGTAGGCCACATGAGGGCGGGCATTCCATCCCCTAGAGATAGAGCTACAGGTGCTGCTTGATGTGGGTGCTGGAAACTGAATGCTGGTCCTCTGCAAGAGCAGGGAGAATGCTTAACCTCAGTGTCATCTCTCTAGACCTTCGATTCCCATCTTGGTGTAAATACTATTACTTTCTGAAGTTGCCAGATAAGAAAAGTGAGGCAAGGTATGGCTCTGTGTCTTGTCTAAGAAATTTTGAGCCTGTCAGTGATTGCCACAGCCACAGCCACAGCCTGCAGCTGACAGTAACCTAGTGTGAGTAGCCTCACTTTCCTGACTCTTAGAATTTGGGGAGGAGGCTACCAATGGTTACATTATACATTATATTTTATAGAACCTGCTTTTCCCACTTAAGGTTGGTACCTTTTCATAGCATCTAATCTCTGTTATTTATCAAAGTTAAGTAATGACAACTAGGACATCAATTATTCATTTTCAGTCTTGCTCCTTATGAGCCCTCTGCCACATTGCTACCACAGTGGTTTTTCTTACAAACATTCATAAACAGCATCTGCACTGTATCTCTAGTTTCACATCATTCCCCCTCATAATCAACCCTAGCCCAATCTTACAATATTATAGGAGACCCTGTGAGCTGTCATTTCCTGTGCTTATGGGCAATGGTTCCACAAGGAGAAAATGTTCCCTTCATTTATGGTTTTTAATACCCCAGAGCTGCAGGCAGAATCCAGCTTTGGTGCTCACTTTGGATGAAAAGTTCAGTTTCACACCTTAGGCTTCATGGAAAGTCTGGGCTTGACTATTTATTGTGGGGCTTGTCTGTTTACTAGAATTTCTGGCATCTAACAGATCTTACTATCATTCTTCAATGATACCTCATTGCACAAGGGAATTTTGCTACCTAAAACTGTTCACCTCATTTGCCTATCTTCCCACAGATACAAAATCACCTTTAATTCAGAGATTCTTAAATAAGTTAAGGACATATAATGATTGTTAAGATATGCATAGTAAAATAACGTTGAGGCTTTGAAACCTCTCCATTCATCTAAATCAGTGATTTAGGGTTTCTGGACACGAATATGGAGCCATGGCAGTTTTTCCTGTGTTCCTGAAGATGGATCCAATGTACAGCCTGTTGGAGAAACCCTGTTCCAGAGGATTAAACTCTCAATGAGCCTTTTAGGTTCTAAATAGAGAACCTTCCTCCCAAAAGTCCCAGCTACAGGTGGAAGTGCCTTCCTAGGATCATTCTTTTTGGAGCAAGGGATTATATTTGCTGTTTCTTTGGATTTGTTTTTCACTAAAAGACAAAGTTAGAACAACACATATTAGATGTATTTTACTAAGTTTTTCAGATGAGATAAAAATATTAGATAATATGCAAATCAAAATTAGACATCTTCTAAACCAAGGAAAGAGGCATCAGGGTTGGAAGCTTGACTGCTTGCTTTTACAGGCAGAAAGGGATCACACTCCAGATGATACATGAGAGCAGGTGTGAAATGTTCTGTGTCTCCCGCAGAATCAATCTGGAAGTTTATGCACAGGTCATGTTTATATTTCACTAAGCTGTGATATTTCAGACATGTTCATTTCATTAATAATCATTTTACTTTCTTTATTTTTTAATTTTAATTATTCTTTTTATATTAATTATAGTTTATTTACTTTGTATCCCAGTGGTAGCCCTTTCCTGCATTCCCTCCGAATTCTACCCTCCCTCCCTCATCTACTCCCATGACCCTCTCCAAGTGCACTGATAAGGGAGGTCCTCCTCCCCTCCCATCCGACCCTAGCCTATCAGGTCTCATCAGGACTGGCTGCACCGTCTTCTTCTGTGTTCTGGTAAGGCTGTTCCCAGCTCAGGAGGAGGTGATTAAAGACCTAGACACTGAGTTCATGTCAGAGACAGTCCCTGTTACCCTTACTAGAAAACTCACTTGGATACTGAGCTGCCATGGGCTACAGCTGTGTAGGGGTTCTAGGTTATCTCCATGCATGGTCCTTGGTCAGAATATCAGTCTCAGAAAAGACCCCTGCACCCAGATTTGCTTTGGTTCTGTTGCTCTGCTTGTAGAGCTTCTGTTCCTTCCAGGTCTTTCTATTTTCCCTTTCTTTCATAAGATTCCCTGCACTCAGATATATTTCGACCTTATGGGGCTCCCTATCCCCTCTAGGATATACTAATTCCTCCTTCCTTCATATGATTCCCTTCACTGCTAAAGGCTTGGTTATGAGTCTTAGCATCTGCTTTGATACACTGGTAGGTAGTCTTTCAGGTGCTTTCCCTGGTAGGCTACTGTCTTGTTACTTGTTTTCTCCTATTTCCAATGTCCATCCCATTTGTCTTTCTAGATGAGGATTGATCATCTTACCCTTGGATCTCTTTTTTGTTTATCTTCTTTAGGTGTACATATTTAAATATGTATATCTTATCTGATAGGTCTACATAAGTGAGAATATACCATGTGTGTACAGAAAGTTGTCTCCTGTACCAATGAGTTCAAGAATTTTTCCCACTTTTTCTTCTGTTAGAATTAGGTGCCCAGTTCTGTGTTGATGACTTTGATCCATTTGGACTTGAATTTTGTGCAGAGTAATTAAAATGTATCTATTTGCGTTCTTCTACATGCAGACATCCAGTTTGACCAGCACTATTTACATGAGTGCTGGGAACTGAACTTAGGTTTTTATCTGGCAAATAGTTAACAGCCTAACCTCTCTTGCTAGATTCTAAAGCCTGAATCTGAGAGTTTGTTTGTCTGTTTGTTTGTTTGTTTGTTTGTTCTGTTTTTGTAGTCCACGCAGGCCAGAAGAGGATGTTGGCTGTTCTGCTCCTTCTCCACCTTATCAGGTCTCATCAGGAAATAGCCAGAATCTGGAAACAACCTAGATGTCCTTCAACTAATGAATAAAGAAAATGTGGTCTATTTACACAATGGAATACTACTCAGCTATTAAAAACAAAGACATCATGGAATTTTCAGGCAAATGGATAGAACTAGAAAAGATCATCCTGACTGAGGTAACCCAGATCCCAAAAGACTCATAAGCGGATTTTAGCCAAAAAGGATAACTATGATACAATCCACAAACCCATAAGCCAAGGAATGCCCAAGTGAAGATGCTTGAATCTCACTCAATCAGAAATAAAATAGACTTCAGAAGTAGATGCTGGGAAGGAACAGGATAGGAGAGGGGGTGGGGATGGTAACAGGAGTGGGAATCAGATGTGTGGAGAGCAGGGGAGAGAGGGGGAAGTGGAGGCGAGGACTCGGAGAAAGAAAGGTCATCAGTAGAAAGGGCCATCTCTGGGACAGAGGAGGTTCCCAGTAGTCTGTGGGTATGACCCAGCTGATACTTCTAGCAGCAGGGATTCAGGAACCTGAAGTCACCACCTCCTATAGCTAGATGAGACTACCAGTGGAGGGAGGAGGACACCAACCCATCCATAACACCTTCAACCTAAAATGTGTCTTACCTACAAGAAATGTAGGCATAAAGATGGAGCAGAGATTGAGGCAACGGCAAACCAATGCCTGGTCCAACTTCAGACCTACTCCATAAAAGACAACCAACTCCTGTCTTTATTAGTGATACTCTGCTATGATTGCAGACAGGAGCCTAGCATAACTGTCTTCTGAGAGGCTTCATCGAGCAGCTGATGGAACCCTGATTCAGAGATCCACAGCCTTAGAATAGGCTGAGCTTGGGGAATTCTGTGGAAGAGTGGCAGGAAGGATAGAGGGAGCCAAAAGGGTCAAGGACACCACAAGAAGACCTCAGAGTCAACTAACCTGGGTTCATGAGGCATCACAGACTGAACCACCCACGAAAGATAATGCGTGGACTGCACCTAGAACCCCTACACATATGTAACAGATGTGGAGTTTGATCAAAATGCGGGGCCCCTAACAATGAGAGTAAGGGCTGTTACCTGCCACTTTTCCCCAGCTGGGACTCTTTATCAATCCCCAGTGGGAGAGGATGCTCTTAACTCTGCTTTTATCATGAGGTTTCTGGGTTGGTTGATATCCCTTGGGGCCTCCCTTTCTCTGAAAAGAAGGAGACAGGAGAAAGAGAGGAGGGGAGTCCTAAAGGTAGGACTGTGAGGAAGATGGGGAATGATACCAGGCTGTAAGGTGATTAAGTAAATAAATAAATGGGAAAAATAAGAACTAGAGATGACATTGATCAATATTAATAAAATTAACCAATAAAAATATTTTATGATGAGGCATCAAATAGGCTTTTTTGGATTTGATAATCTTTCCATGAGAAAACTTTTTTATTGTTGTTGATTTATAAAGCCAACACACTCTTTTATAAAACATTATAGAATATATAATGTAGAAAATGAGACTGCCTTTTGGTATCAAATCCCTTTTATTAGCATTCCTCACATAAACTTTGTACACAATATCCAAGGAAAAAAGAAAGCTGGGTGTGGTAATGGATGCTTGTAATTTCAGAATTGAGGAGGTGGAGGCTGGTGGATCCTGAGGCTTGCCAATCAGCCTGCCTAGCCCATTGTGTGCATCTGGATATGAAACACACACACACACACACACACACACACACACACACACACACACACAAGGGTGTAGTGATAAATGCCTAAAATTCCAATACTTGGGAAGTTGAACTGGGGAGGGGGTCATGAGTGTGAAACCAGGCTGCTTTAAGCTACAGTGTAAGATCCTGTGTTGACCCTATGTCAAATAAAGAGTGAGAAGAGAGAGAGACAGAGACAGAGAGACAGAGAGAGACAGAGGGAGACAGATAGACAGAAAAACAGAGATAGACAGAGACACAGAAAGACAGAGACAGAGACAGAGCTACAGAGAGAGACAGAGATAGAGACACAGAGAAAGACAGAGAGACAGAGGGAGAAACAGAGAGAGACAGTGAGACAGAGGAAGGGAGGAAAGAGGAGAGAGAATAGAATTCTATATTTGCTAATAGTAGTAAATACTACATCCTTAGGAATTTTCTGGCTGAAATTTAATTCAACAAGCATTTATTGAAAGCTTAATTATATTCAAAGTTCCTTACAATAGGCTAGAATCATGGGCACTAATCTAGCCTTCCAGGAGCTGAGTTTTCATATGTATGTAAAATAGCAAAAACCTTTTAAAAGAATTAATGTAAAACAGTACTGTCATTCTTTGCTCAGAAGCTGGTTATGACCAGAGGAAGCATTCACTGACTTTTTTTGAGAGCTGTAAATCGTTAGGCCAGAACTGTGTGAGAGAAGGAGCTCAGGGTCTCCGTCTGTTCAGCATGCAGATTTGACTGTACACTTCTGTTTTAAGCCATCCCAGTGGGACCCTTATCCTTACTGGAGCACAGAGGCTCTGCAGTCCTGTTCTCTAGCAGTGTGCCCATCCTCACATATGCAGGTGTGCCAGGAGGAGAGGGTCAGATGTAGAAGTTCAAGATATTCTCTGGGCTTAGCTCTGGATCTCACTTACAAGATAACTCTTGTCTCTTAATTTTGAAGATATCTTGCCTGATCACGTCTTAGCTTCCCAAATTCTGTTAATGTTATGTGCTGTCATTGCTTTAATAAGTGTACTTTAAAACCGATATACTTTTTTTCTGTGCATGTGTCTGTGTGCATGTGCCATAAATGTGTGGGTATCTTTGGTGACAATGAGAGGATGTCTGTGGTAACAGTATCCACACATGTGCACAAATATTTATCAATATATTTTTTGAATCTAATTTTGTTGTTTGTATATGCACGGTTTCAAGGCTGACCAATCTGACTGAACAACCAACAAAGAAGTTCACCTCTGGGAGGCACTAATTCATTCTCTTTCTTGTAGAAGTCATAAGTCCCCTGTAGTTTTTTTTTTTTAATCATTGGGACCCTATAAAAGTTCCTCCTTTTCATTAACATGTCCTTTGATTACTGCCATTGTTTCCATCCTTTCAGGAGAGACTGTTTCATAGCCATCTGATAGTCCAAGTGATTCCCACAACAGTGTAGACAACCAATATAACTCATGGTTGGCTATCAGGGGAATAGGGTGAGCCACTATTGTTGAGACATTGTACAAATATGACTGAGGATTCAGATGATTGATTCAGCCTGGATCTGATATTAAAGTTTACTTGGTTCCAGAAAATTAAACTGCCAAAGGAAGAAAGCAATTGAACTGGCCTATCCAGCTGTAGCACCTGTGAGCCAGCACAGCGAGGTATGTATAGAGGAGCATATGTGGTACTCAGATGGTGGTAACTGTTAGTATTTAGGCACCTGCCTCTAGGTTGCCTAGCAACTTATGATGTCATCATGTGTCACCTGCCAGGTGGCCACACCTGGAAGGCATGGTTACCTTGATCCTTAAAGGGACAACCTGCCAAGTCCCAACCATTCCAAGCATTAGCCTCACCAAACAGTAGGCCATTTGCTTTAAACAAAAAGGCAAAAACCCCTTCAAAGATGGATATATAGATCTTGTTCTTTCATATTTCCGAATGTAGGCAACTGTTACTTTTTCCACAAGAACTTGACCCATTACCTTCCCTTCCCAATGAGCCTCGGGACTGCCAACTTTTGCTAACTCGGGACTGTTGATGATCCACTTTTCCCATGTCATCTTCTAGTTTTTGTGCTCCACTGTGTTGTTTGAACTTATTAAAATATTTTATCTTTATAAGGATGGATTTTATAATACCACTAAGTCCTCTTCAATTTGCTTTATGGGGCATGATTCTATGTTAGTCATTTTTTGTGTGTGTATATCTGTGACAGAATACCTGAGCGAAGCAAGTAGAGAAGGGAAGAAGGACTGACTTTGGCTCATTTAGCTCATGGTTGGAGAGCTATGTTTTGCTTAGTTCTGGACAGAGCACAAAACTCATGGTAAAGGAGAACTAGTCAGTTCATGGTGCAAACAAGGAGGCAGGAAGATAGATAGATAGGTTCATACATACATAGATACATACATACATACATACAAAGACAGATTCATAGGTATATAGATTCATAGATATACAGATTCATAAATAATTAATACACACATAGATGCAATTTATGTAGATACACAGATTCATAGTTAGATGCATACATATATACATAGATACATACATAGATACAAAGATACTTAATAGATTAATAGATAGACAGATAGAGAGAGAGAGGGAGAGAGAGAGAGAAAGAAAGAATATCTGTCTCGGGATAATTATATTTTTTCAAATCATTGCACCAGTGATCCACTTGCTTGTAATAGACCCCTAGTAGACTATTCATGGATGAGATTAGGATCCTCAGGATCTCAACAGCTCTCAAAAGTATCCAGTTTCTCTCTCTCTGTTTGTATTTTGGTCATTCTTTTCTCATATGCTCAATTATGAAAAAGACAGTTAATAGTCAGGCAATTCATGCTTTGCGGTGGTGATCAGGGACCTTTCCTGAAGTTGTGAGATGAGTACTGTGTTTAACAACAAAGATGATGACAAAGATTTGTTCTTTTGCATCTAGCCTATGGGAAGATCTAATTGTTAAGACAAAGGCATCTAGCAATTAACCTTATTCTTTAAAGGTTTTCAACGCTCATATCTTAGGATTCTTGGACCTGGAGAATGATACTGTAAAGAATGTTTTAGTTTATGAGATACCATTTTGAATGGACATATAGAAATTATACACATACATGGTACACACTGTGGTAAGTTAATACATGAACAAAAAATGTAATGATCAAATAGAGGTATTGGTATTTCCATTTCCTCGAATGTTGTTCTTTTTGTTGAGGTAGGGTACTTTGATCATGTCTTTTCTAGTTCTTTGTAAAATATATAATACATATACTTATGAATAATACATTGGATGAATAGTTCTGTATTCTTTTTTTTTTTTTTTTTTTTTTTTTTTTTTTTTTTTTTTTTTTTTTTTCTTTTTTCTTTTTTTTTTTTTTTTATTTTATTTTTTCTTTTTAGTTACATTTTCTTAACTCCGTGTCCCAGCTGTATCCCGCTCCCTCATTCCCTCCCCAACCCCACACTCCCTCCCTGGTCTCCTCCCTGCCCCTTTCCAAGTCCCCTGATAGGGGAGGACCTCCTCCCCTTTCATCTGTCCCTGTTTTATCAGGTATCTTCAGGGCTGGCTGCAAAGTCCTCCTCTGTGGCCTAACAGACTGCTCCTCCCCTGGGGGGGGTGTCAAACAGCCTGCCCTTGAGATCCTGTTAGAAATAGTCCGTGTCCCCCTTACTTTGGAAAACTACTTGGTTACTGAGCTACCACAGGCCACATCCGAGCAGAAGTTCTAGGTTATATCCATAGATGGTCCTTGGTTGAGTTTCAGTCTCAGAAAAGACCCTGTGCCCAGATATATTTGGTCCTTGTAGAGCTCCTATCCTTTCCATATCATACTAACTTCCCTTCTTTCATATGATTCCCTGCACTCTGCCGAGGGTTTGGTTATGAGTCTTAGTGTCTGCTTTGAAACACTGCTAGGTAGAGTCTTTCAGATGCCTTTTGTGGTAGACTCCTGTCATAAGTTCAAGGCACATCCCATTTGTCTTTCTAAATGAGGATTAATCACCTTCGCCTGTGTCCACTTTCTTGATTATCTTCTTTAGGTGTGTAGATTTCATTATGTTTATCATGTCTTGTAGGTCTATATAAGCGAGTATATACCAAGTTTGTCTTTCTCCTTCTGGGATACTTCACTCAGAATGATCTTTTCTAGATCCCACCACTTGCCTGCAAATTTCATGATTTCCTCCTTTTTGATTGCTGAGTAGTATTCCATTGTGTAAAAATACCACAATTTCTGTATCCATTCCTCCGTTGATGGACATCTGGGTTGTTTCCAAGTTCTGGCTATTACAAATAAAGCTGCTACGAACATGGTTGAACAAATGTCCTTGTTGTGTACTTGAGCAAATTTTGGGTATATACCTAGGAGTGGTATAGCTGGGTCTTGAGGTAGCACTACTCCTAGTTGTCTGAGAAAGCGCCAGATTGACTTCCAGAGTGGTTGAACCAGTTTACATTCCCACCAGCAATGGAGGAGGGTTCCCTTTTCTCCACAACCTCTCCAGCATGTGCTATCACTTGAGTTTTTCATCTTGGCCATTCTGATGGGTGTAAGGTGAAATCTCAGGGTCGTTTTGATTTGCATTTCCCTAATGGCTAATGAGGTTGAGCATTTCTTTAAGTGTTTCTCTGCCATTCGATGTTCCTCTTTCGAGAATTCTCTGTTTAGCTCTGTTCCCCATTTTTTAAGTGGATTACTTGGTTTGTTGCTTTTCTGCTTCTTTAGTTCTTTATATATACTTGATATTAGCCCTCTGTCAGATAAAGGGTTGGTGAAGATTCTTTCCCAATCTGTAGGCTGTCTATTTGTTTTGATGACAGTGTCTTTTGCTTTACAGAAGCTTTTCAGTTTCATGAGGTCCCATTTATTGATTGTTGCTCTTAGAGCCTGTGCTGTTGGTGTTCTGTTCAGGAAGTTGTCTCCTGTGCCAATGAGTTCTAGGCTGTTTCCCACTTTTTTTTCCAGCTGATGTAGAGTATCTGGTTTTATGTTGAGGTCCTTGATCCACTTGGACTTTAGTTTTGTGCAGGGTGATAAATATGGGTCTATTTTCATTTTTCTGCATGTAGACATCCAGTTGGTCCAGCACCATTTGTTGAAGATGCTGTCTTTTTTCCATTGAATGGATTTGGCTTCTTTGTCAAATATTGAGTATTCATAGGTGTGTGGGTTTATTTCTGGGTCTTCTATGCGATTCCATTGATCCTCCTTTCTGTTTCTATGCCAATACCATGCAGTTTTTATTACTGTTGCCCTGTAGTACAGCTTGAGATCGGGAATGGAGATACCTCCAGATGATCTGTTGTTGTACAGAATTGTTTTGGAGATTCTGGGTTTTTTGTTTCTCCATATGAAGCTGAGAATCTTTTTTTCAAGGTCTGTAAAGAATTGAGTTGGTATTTTGATGGGAATTGCATTGAATCTGTAAATTGCTTTTGGCAGGATGGCCATTTTCACAATGTTAATCCTACCAATCCATGAGCACGGGAGATCTTTCCATCTTCTGAGATCTTCTTCAATTTCTTTCTTCAAAGACTTGAAGTTTTTCTCAAACAGGTCTTTCACTTGCTTGGTTAGAGTCACACCAAGGTACTTTATGTTATTAGTGGCTATTGTGAAGGGTGTTGTTTCCCTAATTTCTTTCTCGGCCTTTTTGTCTTTGGTATACAAGAGGGCTTCTGATTTTTTTGAGTTGATTTTGTATCCTGCCACTTTGCTGAAGGTGTTTATCAGCTGAAGAAGTTCTCTGGTTGAATCTTTGGGTTCGCTCATGTATACTATCATATCATCTGCAAATAGTGACACTTTGACCTCTTCCTTTCCGATTTGTATCCCCTTGATCTCCTTTAGTTGTCTTATTGCTCTGGCTAGGACTTCAAGTACAATGTTAAAGAGATATGGAGAGAGTGGGCAGCCTTGTCTTGTCCCTGATTTCAGTGGGATTGCTTTAAGTTTCTCTCCATTGAGTTTGATGTTGGCTATAGGCTTGCTGTATATTGCCTTTACTATCTTTAGGTATGTGCCTTGTATCCCTGATCTCTCCAAGACTTTAAACATAAATGGGTGTTGGACTTTGTCAAATGCTTTTTCAGCATCTAAGGAGATGATCAT
Organism: Psammomys obesus; assembly: GCF_907164565.1. Taxonomy (NCBI): domain Eukaryota; kingdom Metazoa; phylum Chordata; class Mammalia; order Rodentia; family Muridae; genus Psammomys; species Psammomys obesus. Next base: position 85,570 of record NW_026589797.1, on the reverse strand, counting down.
GTGGTTTTTCTCCTTCATTTTGTTTATGTGGTGGATTACATTGATGGATTTCCGTATGTTGAACCACCCTTGCATTCCTGGGATGAAGCCTACTTGATCATGGTGGATGATATCTTTGATGTGTTCTTGGATTCGGTTTGCAAGTATTTTATTGAGTATTTTTGCATCAATGTTCATAAGAGAGATAGGTCTGAAGTTCTCTTTTTTGGTTGGATCTTTGTGTGGTTTAGGTATCAAAGTGACTGTGGCTTCATAGAATGAGTTTGGTAGTGTTCCTTCTGTTTCTATTTTATGGAATAGTTTGAGGAGAATTGGTGTTAGTACTTCTTTGAAGGTCTTGTAGAATTCTGCGCTGAAGCCATCTGGTCCAGGGCTTTTTTTGGAGGGGAGACTGTTAATGACTGCTTCAATTTCCTTGGGAGATATAGGACTATTCAGTCTTTCTACCTGATCTTGACTTAATTTTGGTAGATGGAATCTGTCAAGAAAGTTATCCATTTCATTTAGATTTTCAAATTTTGTGCCATATAGGCTTTTGTAGTATGACCTAATAATCGTTTGGATTTCCTCAGTGTCTGTAGTTATGTCCCCATTTTCCTGTCTGATTTTGCTGATTTGTATGGTTTCTCTCTGCTTTTTAGTTAGTTTGGCTAAGGGTTTGTCTATCTTGTTGATTTTCTCAAAGAACCAGCTTTTTGTTTCATTGATTCTTTGGATAATTTTATTTGTTTCTAATTGATTGATTTCTGCCCTTAGTTTGATTATTTCCAGCCGTCTGCTCCTCTTGGGTGTATCTGCTTCTTTTTTTTCTAGGTTTTTCAGTTGGGCCATTAAGTTGTTTGTATGTGATGTTACGGATTTCTTCTTGTAGGCACTTAGTGCTATAAATTTTCCTCTGAGCACTGCTTTCAATGTGTCCCATAAATTTGGGTATGTTGTGCCTTCATTTTCATTGAATTCTAGAAAGTCTTTAATTTCTTTCTTTATTTCTTCCTTGACCCAGCTGTCATTGAGTAGTAAGTTGTTCAGTTTCCATGTGCGTGTCGGCTTTTTGTTGTTTCTGTTGTTGTTGATGTCCAGCTTTAGTCCATGGTGGTCAGATAGTATACAAGGGATTATTTCAATCCTTTTGTATCTGTTGAGGCTTGCTTTGTGACCAACTATATGGTCTATTTTGGAGAAGGTTCCGTGTGGTGCTGAAAAGAAGGTGTACTCTTTTGAGTTTGGGTGAAAAGATCTGTAGACATCTATTAGGTCCATTTGATTTAGGGATTCTGTGAGTGCTTTTATTTCCCTATTTGGTGTCTGTCTGGTTGATCTGTCCCTTGATGAGAGTGGGGTGTTGAAGTCTCCCACTATTAAGGTATTAGGATCAATGTATGATTTAAGCTTTAATATTGTTTCATTTACGAATGTAGGTGCTCTTGTATTTGGGGCATAGATATTCAAAATTGTGATGTCCTCTTGTTGGATTTTTCCTTTGATGAGAATATAGTGGCCCTCCTTATCTTTTTTGATTAACTTGGGTTGAAAGTCTATTTTATTAGATATTAGGATGGCTACTCCAGCTTGTTTTCTGGAACCATTTGCTTGAAAAACATTTTTCCAGCCCTTTACTCTGAGGTAGTGTTTATCTTTGTTGCATAGGTGTGTTTCTTGGATGCAACAGAATGTTGGGTCCTGTTTCCGTAACCATTCTGTTAGCCTGTGTCTTTTTATTGGTGAGTTGAGTCCATTAATATTGATAGATAATATTGACCAATGCATGTTAGTTCCTTTTGTAATGGAGTCGATGATCTTACCTTGTTTCATTGCTTGTTTTCTTTTCATTTTTGTTGGGATGTTATCTGTATGCCCTGTTTTCTTGGGTGAATTCGTTTTCGTTGGATTGGAGTTTTCCTTCTAGTATCTTCTGTAGGGTTGGTTTGCTGTATAGATATTGCGTAAATTTAGTTTTGTCATGGAATATTTTGTTTTCTCCATCTATGTTGATTGAAAGCTTTGCAGGGTATAGTAGTCTCGGTTGACATTTGTGATCTCTTAGAGTCTCCATGATGCTTGCCCAGGCCCTTCTGGCTTTCATAGTTTCTGATGAGAAGTCTGGTGTGATTCTGATAGGTCTACCTTCATATGTTACTTGGCCTTTTTCCCTTGCTGCTTTTAATATCTTTTCTTTGTTCTGTAGATTTAGTGTTTTGACTATGATGTGACGTGATGTGTTTCTTTTCTGGTCTAGTCTATTTGGTGTTCTGTAGGCCTCTTGTATATTTATGGACATCTCTTTCTTTAAGTTGGGAAAATTTTCTTCTATGATTTTTTTGAAAATATTTTCTGGACCTTGGAGCCTGGAGTCTTCTTTTTCATCAATTCCTATTATTCTTAGATTTTGTCTTTTCATAGCATCCTTGATTTCTTGGATATTTTGTGATTGGAATTTTTCTGATTTTACTTTTTCTTTGAGAGAAGTATCAATTTCTGCAAGTGTGTCTTCAGCTCCAGAGATTCTCTCTTCCATCTCTTGTATTCTGTTGGTGATGCTTACTTTTGTGGTTCCTGATCTTTTCTCCAAGTTCTCCAGCTCAAGAGTTTTCTCATTTTGTGTTTGCTTTATTGATTCTAATTCTGTTTTCATGCCTTGCACCATTTCTTTTATGTGTTTGAATTTGGATTCCTGTCTCTCTACGATGGACTCTATTTCTTTGTTCATTTCCTTTTTGTATGCCACTAATTTTTTCTCTACTTGTGCCTCTATTTGTTTGGCTATGTTTGCCTGTGTTTCTTTAAGGGTTTTGTCTATTTCTTCTTTCTTTACCTCCAATTGACTGGCCAACTCTTTGAAAGATTTGTTCATTTCCTCCTTATAAGCCTCAAATAATTGAGCAAGCATGGCTTTAAGGTCATTTTCCTGTGCTTCTGATGAATTGGAGTATCCATCGATTTTGGGGTTTGCTGGTGAAGTCATGATGTCCTGATTTATGTTGGAAGTGTTCTTTCGCCTACCCCTGGCCATTGGCTTGTCTGAGACCTTCCCTGTTTGTTTTTGGATTCTGCCGATCAGACTGGTACTGTCTCTCACTCGAGTCTGGAGAATTCTTCAGGAAGTTGAGAGAGGTCCCGTGTCCTTAGCGTATGCTGAGGACTAGCTGTACCTGTGGGAGGAAAGTACGCAGGCGCAAACAGAGGCAAATGCAAGCGTGCGTGCGTGTGTGTGTATATGTGTGTGTGTGTGTAAGTGGGTGTGGGCGTGTGTCTCGAGGGACAGAGTGATGGCTAATGTTGAACCCTTGAGTGTGTGGGAGGGGCTCTGCAATGTATATGTCGCAGGCGCTAGTGATGATCGCAGCGCAATTTCTGGCATTAACTGCCTTAACTCCTCAATTAGACCCACAGAGCAGGAACTTCAATGTTCCAAGTGCCCCTCTGTTTCCCAAAGTGGGTATATGGGTGGGAGGGGGTTCGATGCCTGGCTTCTGTTTTAGCAGAACCCAGGATCAGTGGAGCTGCAGATTCTCAAGGGTGCACTCACTTACAGGCAGGACACTTGGCAGAGATCGGCGTATCTGGGCTCTCTGCTCTCTGGTTTGGCCCTGCTTCTTTGATGTGCTCCGCCAGTTCCGTGCTGCTGTCACTGCCAGGTTATGAGGTCTTGCTGCAGCTGGAGATTTCAGGGTGGTCACGTCAGTGGGAATCGGGGTAATCAGCCTTTCTGTTCTCTGGTTTGGCCCTGGTTAGTCTTAAACTGGAGGGCTGATGTGCCCCGCCAGCTCAGTGCTGCTCCGCCGCCAGGTTAGAAAGTCCCGCTGTAACTGGAGACTGGGTTGCTAGTCCAGATGCTTTCTGGGAAGTCCTGGGGTCTCTTTACTGTGCTCTCCAAGCTTCGGAGGCCCAGCGCCTGGTGTGTCTAGCTTGTATGGCGTTTTTGTCTGGTTTTGGTGATTATATAGCGAATTCTCTGTCACTGTGGGATTGGGCGGGCCGTACCAACAGTGATGGCGCTCCTGCGGAGCTAGTATGGCGTCTAGCAGACTCGGGCCCTGGGAGGATGGTGCAGCCGCCGCGAGTGAATCTGGGACTCCGAGACACAGTACTGCTGGCCTTTGCCGATAAAGGGCTTGGGGCTCCGCCTCAGTGGCTGCAGGCCCCAGGCAGTTAGGTCTGCGCTGAGAAAGGCGAGTCGGCTGTGCCTGTGCCGAGGAGGAGGGAGGTCTCAGTTCTGTATTCTAAAAGAATTATTTGAATTTGTGTTAGTGCCTATCTTCTTTGAACTTTGTTGGAAATAGTCTCAGCTTTTGGGGAGCAACAGATGTCTCTCTAAAATCCTGGCCTGTTGCCACTGTCCATCTGAAGAGGGAGTCTGGACACCTGAGTCTAAACCTCAGGTCATCAGGGTTTCAACTCAATTTTGCTCTTCCTAGCTATGGTTATTGGCAAGTAGTCATTACTAGACCAGAACTACATTATACTATATGTCTGTGAATAAAAATGAATATAATCAGTAACATTAACATTAAAATTGGGCCTCACTTTTTTCCTAGAAGAATGGAAGAGGATGTTTTAAAAGATAGACTGAGGCATGATGATGTACATCTGCAATCTTAAACTGGAGTTTGAGGTAGAAGGCTAAAAAGTTGAGGTCAGTCTAAGTTACGTAGTGGAACTCTGTCTCAAATGTAAAACCAAAACCAAAGCAAACCAAATAAGGAACAGGTTCCTGAACCTAAGAGCATTGTGGTTATTTAACATTTTAATACCAGACAGAACTTGGAGAGGGCACTCTGCAACCTTACTGAAGAAACGCATTCACCAAGAAAGCAGATTGGATGCACAGAAGGACTGGCCATCAGTGACATGTCAGCCCTACAGAAGACTTCAGGTATGCAGCTCTGGCTCCCTCCCTGCTGAGCCAGGGTCTGATCCTTGCAGCTGGATGCTGTCTCACCAGAGGAAACTCAGGTTTCTCCTACTCACTCTTCTACCAATAGTTTTAGTTTTAATTGCAGTGTATGTGTATGGGTGTTCTGCGTGCGTGTGTGTGCGTGTGTGTGTGTGTGTGTGCGTGCGTGCGTGTGTGTGTGTGTGTGTGTGTGTGTGCACCACACGTGTTCCTGGTTCCCAAGGAGGGCAACAGAGGGCATCAGATCCCTCAGGACTGGCATTAAAGCTGGTTGTGAACTACCATGGAAAAGCAACAAATGTTCCTAATCCCTGAACTATCTCCATTCTTACACTTGAACTTTTCAAAATTACATTTATTATATGTGTATCTATAACATGTGTGTGTGTGGGTCTGTGATTTGTGTGCATGCATCTCTCTGTGTATTTCTTTGTGGTGTTTTTTTTTTTTTGTGTGTGTGTGCATACACATGCATTCATAAATTGTTTCCTGGCCCCCACATGAGTGTTGTGGGAAAGTCCTCTACTACTTGAATTCTCTAGGCTCACCAAGAAGCGTAATTCCATGGAGCAATTTGAATGATACACATATAGAAAAGACTGGTGGGATTGGGTGGCCTTCACCCTTTACAGTTCACCTGAGGCTGCCTGACAAAGGGTAGAGCTAACCCTCTCAGTGCTGACTCTATGATTACTGCTTATTGTAGTTTGACTTCCTCCTGAAACTTCTAATCAGACAGAGATCCAGCTGAACATTTTTAGGGAAAGGAGTACCGCATACTTTCCCACCAGGACTCTTATTGCAATATTTAGCCTGGTGGGTTTAAAGCACATCCCTTTGAAGCCACCCACAGGAACACACCACACTATATTTGTTTCTGTTCTTGTCAGTAGCATATTTTCATCAACCCTGCTTTCCATGGCTCACAATCAGGACACCACTTGACTCCAGAGGCACACTGCTCTTTGTGTCAATCATGCCTGCAGATTTGTGCAGGGACATAGCTCTACTTTTTGGTAGAAAAACTGTAGTTTCTGTTTCCAAACCATATAACACAAAGGCTTTTCTTAAAGTCCTCTCTTCTTTCCTTATGTGGAAATAACACTATGCTGTTGGCTTCTGTTGATTTCACTTCTTATTTTGGAAACGGTCTCCTGGTTAGGAGACACATTAATCTTTTGTGGGTGAAGCTTTTAGTATTTGGACATCTTTAGCTCTTTAATCATTTAATCAAATGGCTAGAAGAAATTCATTATTCTGTCCAGTCTGGATAAAATCAGGAACTACATTGCCTTTTTTGTTGGCATTTCTCTTAGAATTAGCTCTTTTTTTTGTATTTTCCATACTTAAATAGTCTGCCATGCTATTTCTAGCTCTTTTTGCTCTTTTTTCTTTTTAAATTTTATAAACTTTAGTGTAAAAAATGTCAAATAAAATATCACATAGCAAAATTAACTAGATTCAAAGTCTGTACAAAGTCTAACTTTATACAACTTTGTTGATATCAATGTCTCATTTTATTTTTTTAGTTTTTATTTTTAATATTAATTACAGTTTATTCACTTTGCATCCCACCTGTAGCCTCCACCCCCATTCCCTCCCAATATGCCTTTTCCTCTTTGATTTCTTCCATGCCCTTCTCCAAGTCCACTGATTGGGGAGGGCCTCCTCACTTTCCATCTGAAACTAGCCTATCAGGTCATATCAGAAGTGGCTGCATTGTCCTCCTCTGTGGCCTGGTTAGTCTGCTACCACCTCAGGGGGGGGTGATCAAAGAGCCAGCCACTGGGTTCATGTCAGAGACAGTCCCTGTTCCCTTACTAGGGAACATACTTGGATACTGAGCTGCCATAGGCTACACCCATGCAGGAGTTCTAGGTTTCTCCATGTATGGTCTTGGTTGGAGTATCAGTCTCAGAAAAGATCCCTGTGCCCAGATTTCTTGGTTCTGTTGCTCTCCTTGAGGAGCTCTAGTCCTCTCCAGGTCTTTTTACCTCCCCCTTCTTTCATAAGATTCCCTGTACTCTGCCCAAAGTTTGACTTTGAGTCTCAGCATCTGCTTTGATACCCAGCAGGGTAGAGTCTTTCAGGTCTGAGTTTGATTATTTCTAATTGTCTACTTCTCTTTTGTGTGTCTGTTTCTTTTTTTTCGTAGGGCTTTTAGGTGTTCTCCAAAGTTGCTTGTATGAGATGTTTCCAACCTCTTTCTGGAGGCACTTAGTGCTATTAACTTTCCTCTTAGTACTGCTTTCATTGTGTCCCATCAGTTTGGGTAAGTTGTGCCTTTATTTTCATTGAATTTTAGGAAGTCTCTAAATTCTTTTTTTCATTTCTTTCCTGACCAAGGTGTCATGGAGTAGAGAGTTGTGTAGTTTCCATGTGTATGTAGGTTTTTTGTTATTTCTGATGTTGTTAAGATCTAGTTTTAGTTCATGATGGTCTGATAGGATACAAGGGATTATTTTGATCTTCTTGTGTCTGTTGAGGCTTGCTTTGAGCCTGACTATACAGTCAATTTTTGAGAAGGTTCCATGAGGTGTTGAAAAGATGGTATACCCTTTTGAGTTTGGGCAAAAACTTCTGTAGACATCTATTAGGTCCATTTGATTTAGGACCTCTGTAAGTGTCATTATTTCCCTATTTAGCATCTGCATAAATGATCTGTCCCTTGGTGAGAATGGAGTTTTGAAGTTACCCACTATTAAGGTGTTGGGATCGATGTGTGATTTCAGCTTTAATAATGTTTCTTTCATAAATGTAGGTGCTCTTGTATTTGAGGTATAAATGTTCAGAATTGTGATGTTCTCCTGGTGGATTTTTCCTTTGATGGGAATGAAATATCCCTCCTTATCTTTTTTTATTGAAAATTTGATTTTAATTTTGATTGAAAGTCTATTTTATTAGGCATTAGGATAGCTACCTTAGCTTGTTTCCTGGGTCCATTTTTTTGAAAAACATTTTTCCAGCCCTTTACTCTGAGGTAGTGTTTATCTTTATTGCAGTGTTGTGTTTCTTGGATACAGCAGAATGTTGGATCCTGTTTCTGCAACAATTCTATTAGTCTGTGTCTTTTTATTGGAGAGTTAAGTCCCTTCATGTTGATAAATAATAATGACCAATGAATGTTAGTTCCATTTACTGTGGAGTTGGTGGTGTGACTGTGTTTCAATGCTTGTTTTCTTTTAATAGTTTTGTTGTGAATTTCACTAATTCCCTTATTTCTTGGGTGCAGTTGTTTTCATTGGATTGAAGTTTTCTTTTTAGTACCTTCTGTAGGGCTGGGTTGCTGTGTATATAATGTTGAAATTTAAATATTTCAAGAAATAGTTTGTTTTCTCCATCTATGTTGATTGAAAGCTTTCCTGGGTATAGTAGTCTGGGTTGGTATCTGTGGTCCCTTAGAGTCTGCATGAAATTTTCCCAGGCCCTTTTCACTTTCATAGTTTCTGTTGAGAAATCTGGTGTGGTTCTGATAAGTCTACCTTTATAGAATACTTGGCCTCTTTCCCTTGCTTTTTTTAAATATTATTTCTTTGTTCTCTAGATTTAATGTTTTGCCTATGATGTGACATGAGGAGTTTCTTTTCTGGTCTAGTCTATTTGGTGTTCTGTAGGCCTCTTGTATGTATATGGACATCTCTTTTTTTAAATTGGGAAATTTTTCTTCTGTTATTTTCTTGAAAATATTTTCTGGACTTTGGAGCCTGGAATCTTTTTTGTCTATTCCTCCTATTCTTAGACTTCATCTTTTTATGGTGTCCTTGATTTCTTAGAGGTTTTGGTTTGGAACTTTTCCAATTTTGCTTTTGCTTTGAGAGAGGTATCAATTTCTGCTACTGTAGCTTCAGCGACTGAGATTATATTCTCCAAGTCTTGTATTCTGTTGGTGATGCTTACATTTGTGGTTCCTGATTTTTTCTCTATATTCTCCAGATACAGTGTTTTCTCTTTTTGTGTTTTCTTTATTGATTCTAATGGGGTTTTCATGTCTTGCATCATTTCCTTCATCTCTTTAAAAGTGGATTCCCGTCTTTCCATGATGGCCTCTATTTTTATGTTCATTTCCTCTCTATATGCCATTAATTGTGCCTCTACTTGTGCCGCTATTTCTTTGGCTGTATTTGACTGTTTTTCTTTGAGAGCTTTGTTTGTTTTCTCTCTAAATGGCTCTACTCATGCCTCTACATGTGCCTTTCTCTGTTTAGCTGTATTTGCCTATATTTTTTGAGAGCTATGCTTCCTTTTTATCTGCATAAGCCTAGAACTGAGAAAATTTTTCTGTGTTTCTGATGAATTAGCTTTGTCCATTGCTTTTTGGGGTTGCTGGTTAAGCCACGATGTTCTGGTTTTGTTGGATGTATTCTTATGCTGACCTCCAGCCATCTGCTTTTTTGTAACCATTGCTGTTTGTTCTTGGGGTCTGTACTTCAACTGGTTGGGTCTTTCTCTGGTGTCTGCAGTATTCTCTCGAAGATGAGAGCAGTTCACCAGTATGAAAATGAATGTTTCAGCTGTAGGTAAGGGAGGAAGGTTCCTGGCACAGTTGCACAAGTGTGGGTGAACAAGCATGGACATGTGCATGGAAAGGCGCCTTGAATGCTTGAATGACAGGGTGCTATAGCATGTAGATGCCTGCAGTGTGGTGCTTAAGGGCAGGATGGGGTGCAGGTGTTCATAAGAGCAATGCTCATGTTCAGGTGCCCTGAATACCAAAGAGGCATACAAGACAATCCTACTGTCCTCATTGAACTCAGATCTGTCTGGTCTCCAGGAAATATTTGCTTCAACTCCACTGTTAGACCCACAGAACAGGGCTTCAATGGTACGAATCCTGTCACAGGAATCCCTATGTTGCCCACATTGGGGATGTGTATGGGAGGGATCCAATGTCTGGCAACTAGTGTAGAGGACCCTGGATCTGGGGTACATAGAATTAATAGAGCCACAGATCCTTGGGGAAACAAGGCATAACCCTGAACTTCAAAACAGGAAATAAAGACATTGGTCTCTTTCTTTCATTCCCAATTACAATATGAATTGCTGCTCATAAGGCACCTTTGTGTATTGTTTCCCAGCAGGGCACAACCTCACCGAAGAGACCATTAGGTAATGAAAGGAGACACTGAGGGTGCTCAGAGTTAGGAGTGCATGTGCTGGGGTTACCTGGTGGGATGCTGCACCCACCCAGGGATGCTGCTGACCTGCTTCAACCCTCACATCAGTCCAAAAGTCAAGAACAATCCATGACCCTGTCAGAAACTCTGCTTGAGAGGAGGGTATGATCAGAATCATTTTATGTGCATATGTGCTTTTCATCTCTGTATGAAAAGCCTATATCTCAGAGGACAAGCAAGTCCCTTGGAAGAGTGATTTGTCTTTGGAATGGTAAGAAAATAAGAGGGAGATACAACATGAGCTCAAGAGAATATCTTCATGTTACAGAATACCAACAGTGGAAAACAAACAGAAGAACCCTTGTTGTAGCAGTTGTAAGAGCAGGGAAATGCAAACTGTCCTGCTGAACTCATCTCTAAACCTGAGCTTTCTCCTCCTCTGTGGAACAAGAAGGTTATATCTCTACTCAGCACACATAGTCTTCTGAAGATCAGGGAAGCCATGGCCAAGAAACCCTACCCCATTGCCTGAGCTCCTCAGAGTCTTGTGCATCTCCTTAGGTTCTGCTTCACCAATTTCAGGATTAGAATTGGCAGATTTTAACATCAGACACTTTGTCAAACACAGCACTATTGAGCCTGAGCCTATAAAAGTCATTCCCTGGTGTTAGATACAAATCTTGCATTTAATCTGCCTGTGCAAATATGATGAAGAGCTTGGGAAAAGTCCTTACTGTGCTGAACCCCACTGACTCCAGGTGCTCTACAGTCTGCTGGTGACTGTAGCTACGGGGAAGGCTACCCCCTACCTATACAACTCAAGAG
>NW_026589797.1:47981-74727 GCF_907164565.1 Psammomys obesus | reverse complement strand
GACTGTAGCTACGGGGAAGGCTACCCCCTACCTATACAACTCAAGAGACTACAAGATGAAGAGAAGAGGGATCTGGGTTTGGCTACATATCAGAGATAATCCTATGCCTCAGGAGGCCATTTCTTAATGAATCCAATCTTCAATTCAGATAAGCCCTACTTCTTATGACCATGTGGGCACAGGATCAAGAACTCCTACTCAGGATGATCTTTTCTAGGTCCCATGATTTGCCTGGAGATTTAATCATTTCTTTGTTTTTAATTGCTGAGTAGTATTCCAGTATATATATGTACCACAATGTCTGTATCCATCCCGGAAGAAGAAAGACACATGTGCTAGTGGATTTTAGACATATTATATGGGATAATCATTCTAATATCTATATATCTAAAGAAGCTATTCAAGGACGACAACCCTGGTTAAGATTTTCCACTGTCATTCAGAAAGGGAAATGGGGTAGACATCAGAAGAGGGAGAAAACAGCGAACAGGACAGGAGCCTACATCAAAGGCACTCTACCCTGCAGGGTATCAAAGCTGAGGCTGAGACTCATAGCCAAACTTTGGGCAGAGTGCAGGAAATCATATGAAAGTAGCAGGAGATAGAAAGCCCTGGAGGGGACAGGAGCTCCATTAGGAGAGAAAAAAAATCTGGGAACAAGGACCTGGCCAGATGTAGCCTATGGCAGCTCAGTGTCCAAGTGTGTTCCCTAGTCATGGGAACAGGGACTGTCTCTGACATGAATTCAGTGGCTGGTTCTTTGATCACCTCCCCCTGAGGTGGGTGCACCCTTAAGAGTCCATAGAGGAAGGCAATGCAGCCACTCCTGATTAAACCTGATAGATGGACGTAGAGGAGGACCTTCCCTATCAGTAGACTGGGGGGTGGGGAATGGGTGGAGAAGAGGGTAGGTTTGGGAAGGGAAGAGGTAGGAGGCTACAGTTGAGAAACAATTATAAAATGTAATTAATAAAATACTTTTAAAAAGAAACTCCTACTCATGAAGTTCTTTATTTGTGACCACAGCACATTTGGTCCTTGTGTCTTTGAATAGGGAAGAAAAAATCGTGTATGAACTGCCAGAATGTGATTAAAACTTGACATTGTCAAATTCAGTAACTGTCAGCAAATGTGACAAATATGAACAGGAGAGCATCATGAGTTAGGGAACAGTCCAAGGAAAGGAGATAGAAAACTCAGGTTCTCATGTGAGGAATTTATGATAAAGAATATAGGCTCCTTCTTCTTTTCCACATTCATCCAGGTCAGCTGCCATTTTGAAGAAGTCGTCTCTCAGGCTCATGTAAGAAGCCTTGGAAAATTTTTTGTTTATTTCGATGTCCTGCCCTAGAGCGCTTAAGATCTGGAACCTCTCTTGGGAGGTAGATTGACATCATCGTGTCTGCAGATGGTCTAAGACAAAAGAGAAGACAGGAAACATCAAAACCTGTCTCCTGCCATTCTTCCATCCTGCTGTTCCAGCTAGCTAATACACAATGTTTGCTTGTGTGTGCTTGTGTGTGTGCCACATGTATGTGTGCCAGCTTCTGTGACAAACCTAAAGAAATTTGAGCAAATAAAACACCATTTGTTGTGATTCAGATCAATAAATTTAGTGAACAGGCACAGCATGAGATCCCCTTAATATGGTAATAAAGTGGCAGATTCTGGACCTCGGATCTCTGTGCCCCTTGAAAACACAATGCAAAGGAGCTTTCAGGTAGCATGTAACCTAAAAAGGGGTCCTTACAAGCAGCCTCTTTATTGAGATTTGCACCATGACTTTACAAAGCTGTTGGTATAATGTATTTTTGGAATGTATGCAACTTACCCTTGTTCATACAAATGCTTATTTCTATACCCCACTGTCTGGTTTTAGTCAATCAGAACACCACATTGTGATGCTTATTCGAAGTACCACCTGTCTCAAGTATGTGTAAACATGTCACCATTTGTTCTTTTGTGTTGTCAATAAAACAACCAGCCATTGAAGTGCAATGAGTAGAATAGGGTGAGACATCTAGGACCAGAAGGCAGCGGAAGGAAGTGGAAAAGTAGGGACAATGATGAACAGGTGAGAACTTGGAACTACATAGCGAGATGAACCAGACCTAAAATATGATTAAAAGCAAGTATAATGGGCAAAATCTCAGTGGTAGGAAACTGTCCGTGTTTGGAGGTTTAGGATGGAGAAACCATTTTCCAGCATTGTGAACTAGTTAATTAAATAAATCTCAGTCTCCGTGTGGTTATTTGGGTATACAGAGGGTTTAGGAATAACCACTGCTTAACTAAAAAATACATATATCAATAGTAAATATTAAATACCTACAACGCATAGCTATTAGTGGTTGTGCACTCTTTGGAGTTGTGCATATACTTAAAACCATCACTCACCATAGAGACTTCTGATATTATCAAGACAATTAGGGAGCATGTGAGTTTGAAGGAACAAATATTCACATGTCCCAAAATTCAATCCCAGCTAGAAGCAAAAGGCTTTGTGATTGGGTGCTCTCTGTAATTTAATTAGTATCTAAGTTGTTCAAGAACATCTGAGTGACAATGTGGAATGAAAACTCAGTTCCTGCTTTTGAAGGACTGCAGGAACTAAGGCTGAGAAGCAGGTGAAAGAAATAAACCTTTGAGAACTGTCAGCACCTTGGACTACAGCTTTGCACATCCTGAAAGTTTTCAGGGGTGTTTCAGAGAAGAAATGCAATGTACTCTAAGACTACCTATTTAGAGTATTGACCTCTTTTCTCTCTACCACTGACAGTGTAAAGAAAAGGTAACATTATCTCTCTAGTTCTTCAGTTTAAACACAGAGAAAGACAATAGGATTTTAAATTTGCCAAATATGATTTCATGTAAATTACCTTTATGGTAAAGTGCAATAAGACTTACCACATTTGTTGTTCCAGTAGTGCAAGGTCCTTTATTATCTGAACAATTCTGGTTGTCTTATTGCCTGGGAATCACCAAGTTCCCTCCTGTCACCAGATAAACAAATTTTTAGGAAAGGAGACCTTTGCTTTTCTGAGAATTAGTGTTAATAGACATTAAAGTATGCCTTGCTGAAGTAATGACAACTATGGCTATAGAGATACAGGCTTTTCATCCTGCAATTTGTTGCCAGAGACAGGATTCTATTCACAACCTCCATTGCAGAGTGAACACTTATAAACAAATTTAATTGAAAGAAAAAAACCAACAGGATTAAGTCATTGCTTTTTAAAATAAGGATTTACAATGAAGATGGATTCAAGATGGCAGCAGCTGAATGCATCCTAAGAACTTTGAAGCAGCAACAAGAAGCCTGATATACCCTTGAACTTGAAAGCTCAGAGTAGATATACTGCAGTCCAGCACAAGTTTACAGAGAACACACTATCTTCAGAACAACTAAAAAATGCATGTCTTTGGAGAATATGTTTTGAAAAACTGGTCATATGAAAATAGAGAAAATAAAGATGGCTAAGCAGAGCCCAATGGCAAAAAGAAGTGAAACTAGAGCCACAGCAGCTGGCATTGGTAGGGATGGATAAGGGTTCATTTTCTGGATAGGGCCTCCTCAAAAGACCTTCAGGGTCTGTGTTGTAGCTGGAGGCCATGATGGTACCCATAGTCCTTGCCTCAGCCAGAAAATATGTGGCAGTGCATGTTCTCTTAGCCTCCAGACCAAAAGGAAGATACTGCTTAGACAGGAAGCCATTTAAGAGAGTTCTTAAAAATTGTGATCAAGTGAGTTTATACCTTATATGTCTTTCTTCATTTCCTCACTCAGGGTGATCTTTTCTAGTTCTTATCATATGCCTGCAAATTTCATGATTTCCTTGTTTTTTTATTGCTGTATTCCATTGTGTAAATATACCATATTTTCATATATTCATAAATATACCATATCCTCCATTCAGGGATACCTAGGTCATTTCCAAATTCTGGCTATTACAAATAAAGTTGCTATGAACATAGTTGAACAAATATCCTTTTTGAAATTTGGGACATCTTTTGGGTATATGCCTAGGAGTGGTATAGCTGGATCTTGAGGTAGCCCTATTCCTAATTTTCTGAGAAATTGCCAGATAGTGTTCCAGAGTGGTTGTACAAGTTTACATTCCCAACAGCAAAGGAGGAGGGATTCCCTTTAGCGGATATTAGCCATACAATATAGGATAAACATACTAAAATCTGTAGTCTAAACATCAAGGAAGACCCTAGGAAATATGCTTAATCCTCACTCAGAAGGACAAACAGGGTAGATATCGGAAGTTGGAGAGGACCTCCACAGAGGACCTCTGAAAGATTCTACCTACCAGGATATCGAAGCAGATTATCAGACCCAAATCCAAACTTTGGGCAGAGTGAGGGGTCCTTATGGAAGAAAAGGGAGAGAGAGAGACCTGGAGGGGCAAAATCTCCATAAGGTAAACAACAGAGCCAAAATACTTGGGCTCATGGGGGGGCTGCAGAGACTGGTAATACAACCAAGGACCATGCATGGAGAGGAATTAGACCCTCCTGTTCAAAGGAAGCCCATAGGCTGTTCAGTCTCAAGGTGGGTTTTCTAGTAAAGGGTGCAGGAGATATCCCTGAAATGAACTAAGTGGTTGGCTCTTTAATCACCTCCCCCCTCGGGACGGTGCAGCCTTGCCAGGCCACAGAAGATGATGATACAGCCAGCCTTCATGAGACCTGGTAAGCTAGGGTCATAGAGTAGGGGAGGAGTCCTCACCTATCAGGGATCTACAGAAAGGGCATAGGGGTAGAAGAAAAAGGGTGGGTTGGATTGTGAGGAGAAGAGAGAGGGGGATACAGAGGGGATTCAAAATAAATACCTTGCAATAAATAAATGAGAAAAAAAATGTGATCAAGGTGATGAAGTATAGAGCTCTTCAGGATTGATGGCATATGCTGGAGCCAAGGTGGGGCAAAGATGAAGTCAGTTCTCTTTAAGGGCCTTGGTCCTGAAATATTAACCACGTTCCAATGAGTATATGAGCAACACATATTTCCCCTGATATATATATATATTTTTTTTCCTTTCTTTTTTTTTTATTTTTTATTAATTACACTTTATTCATTTTGTATCCCCCCATAAGCCCCTCCCTCCTCCCCTGCCAATCCCACCCTCCCTCCCCTTTCTGCATGCATGCCACTCCCCAAGTCCACTGATAGGGGAGGTCCTCCTCTCCTTCTTTCTGATCTTAGTCTATCAGTTCTCATCAAAAGTGGCTGCATTGTCCTCTACTGTGGCCTGGTAAGGCTGCTCCCCCCCAGGGGGAAGTGATCAAAGAGCAGGCCAATCAGATTATGTCAGAGGCAGTCCCTCTTCCCATTACTATGTAACCCACTTGGACACTGAACTGCCATGGGCTACACCTGTGCAGGGGTTCCAGGTCATCTCCACAAATAGTCCTTGGTTGGAGTAGGAGTCTCTGGGAAGTTCCCTGTGTTCAAATTATCTTGTTCTGTTGCTCTGCTTGTGGAGTTCCCGTTCCCTCCAGCTCTTACTATTTCCCACTTCTTACATAAAATTCTATTCACTCTGCCCATCAGTTGGCCATCAGGCTCAGCATCTGCTTTGACAGTCTATACTGCAGAAGCTTTCAGAGGCCCTCTGTGGCAGGTTTCAAGGTGGTTTCCTGTTTTCTTCTGGCTTTCAGAGGCCCTCTGTAGCGGGTTCCGAGGTTGTTTCCTATTTTCGTTTTCTTCTGATGTACATCCTCTTTGCCTTTCAGGATGGGGATTGAACATTTTAGTTAGGGTCCTCTCTTTTGCTTAGTTTGTTTAGATGTACAGCTTTTAGTGGGTTTATTCTATATTGTATGTTTATATGAGTGAGTATATACCGTGAGTGTCTTTTTGCTTCTGGGTCAACTCACTCAGGATGATCCTTTCCAGGTCCCACCATTTACCTGCAAATTTCATGATTTCCTTATTTTTCATTGCTGAGTAATACTCCATTGTATAGATGTACCACAGTTTCTGCATCCATTCTTCAGTTGAGGGGCATCTGGGTTGTTTCCAGCTTCTGGCTATTACAAATAAAGCTGCTACAAACATGGTTGAACAAATGTCCTTGTTGTGTACTTGCGCCTCTTTTGGGTATATGCCTAGGAGTGGTATGGCTGGATCTTGAGGAAGCGCTATTCCTAGTTGTCTGAGAAAGCGCCAGATTGATTTCCAGAGTGGTTGTACCAGTTTACATTCCCACCAGCAGTGGAGAAGCGTTCCCCTTTCTCCACAACCTCTCCAGCATGTGTTGTCCCTTGAGATTTTCATCTTGGCCATTCTGATGGGTGTAAGGTGAAATCTCAGGGTTGTTTTGATTTGCATTTCCCTAATGGCTAATGAGGTTGAGCATTTCTTTAAGTGCTTCTCTGCCATTCGATATTCCTCTGCAGAGAATTCTCTCTTTAGCTCTGTTCCCCATTTTTTAAGTGGATTACTTGGTTTGTTGCTTTTCAGCTTGTTTAGTTCTTTATATATATTGGATATGAGTCCTCTGTCAGATAGAGGGTTGGTGATGATTCTTTCCCAATCTGTAGGCAGTCGCTTTGTTTTGACCAAGCTAACTAAAAGGCAGAGAGACACCACCCAAATCAACAAAATCAGAAATGAAAAGGGGGACATAACTACAGACACTGAGGAAATCCAAACAATCATTAGGACTTACTTCAAAAGTCTATATGCCACAAAATTTGAAAATCTAAATGAAATGGACAATTTTCTTGATCGATTTGACTCACCAAAGCTGAATCAGGACCAGGTAAATCAACTAAATAGTCCTATATCCCCCAAAGAAATAGAAGCAGTCATCAAAAGTCTCCCATCCAAAAAAAGCCCAGGACCAGATGGCTTCAGTGCAGAATTCTACCAGACCTTCAAAGAAGAGCTAACTCCAATTCTCTTCAAACTATTCCACAAAATAGAAACAGAAGGAACATTACCAAACTCATTCTATGAAGCCACAATCACCTTGGTACCTAAACCTCACAAAGACTCAACAAAGAAAGAGAATTTCAGGCCAATCTCCCTTATGAACATTGATGCAAAAATACTTAACAAAATACTTGCAAACCGGATCCAAGAACACATCAAAGATATTATCCACTATGACCAAGTAGGCTTCATCCCAGGTATGCAGGGGTGGTTCAATATACGGAAATCCATCAATGTGATCCACCATATTAACAAACTGAAAGAAAAAAACCACATGATAATCTCCCTAGATGCTGAAAAAGCATTTGACAAAATCCAACATCCATTCATGTTTAAAGTACTGGAGAGTTCAGGGATACAAGGCACATATCTAAACATAGTAAAGGCGATATACAGCAAGCCTATAGCCAACATCAAACTGAACGGAGAGAAACTTAAAGCAATCCCACTGAAATCAGGGACAAGACAAGGCTGCCCACTGTCTCCATATCTCTTCAACATAGTGCTGGAAGTCCTTGCTAGAGCAATAAGACAGTCGAAGGAGATCAAGGGGATACAGATTGGAAAGGAAGAAGTCAAATTATCACTATTTGCAGATGATATGATAGTATATATGAGTGACCCCAAAAACTCTACCAGGGAACTCCTACAGCTGATAAACACCTTCAGCAAAGTGGCCGGATATAAAATTAACTCAAAAAAATCAGTAGCACTCCTGTATACAAAAGACAAAAGGGTTGAGAAAGAAATTAGAGAAACAACACCATTCACAATAGCCACAAATGACATAAAGTACCTTGGCGTAACCCTAACCAAGGAAGTCAAAGACTTGTATGAAAAAAATTTCAAGTCTCTGAAGAAAGAATTAGAGGAAGATATGAGAAGATGGAAAGATCTCCCATGCTCATGGCTTGGCAGGATTAACATAGTAAAAATGGCCATCTTACCAAAAGCAATCTACAGATTTAATGCAATTCCCATCAAATTGCCAACACAATTCTTTACAGACCTGGAAAGAAAAATTCTCAACTTTGTATGGAATAACAAGAAACCGAGAATTGCTAAAACAATCCTCTACAATAAAAGATCTTCTGGAGGTATCTCCATCCCTGATCTCAAGCTGTACTATAGAGCAACAGTTATAAAAACTGCATGGTACTGGCATAGAAACAGAATGGTGGATCAATGGAATCGAACAGAAGACCCAGAAATAAACCCACACACTTACGGACACCTGATTTTTGACAAAGATGCCAAAACCATACAATGGAAAAATGATAGCATCTTCAACAAATGGTGCTGGTCCAACTGGATGTCTACATGTAGAAAAATGAAAATAGATCCATACTTATCACCCTGCACAAAACTGAAGTCCAAGTGGATCAAAGACCTCAACATAAAACCAGACACATTAAATCGGCTAGAAAAAAAAGTGGGGAATACCCTAGAACTCATTGGTACAGGAGAAAACTTCCTGAACAGAACACCAACAGCACAGGCTCTAAGAGCAACAATCAATAAATGGGACCTCATGAAATTGAAAAGCTTCTGTAAAGCAAAGGACACCGTCATCCCCTGATATATTTTTAAAATTTATTTTGAGTGTGACACATGGGTAGGAATGTGAACCTGGGAGAAATGGAAAAGGAGTGCATATTGTATGAAATTCCCACATAAACAATAAAATAATATGTTGATAATTTTTACAATGACTTTTAACATGGAGAAAAGATTCCTCTCAAGGAGGGCAGAGTTTTGCTTTGTAAGGCATGCTTTCGGGAACTCATTATGTAGCAGAGAATCCTAGCCATGAAGTAGTGGTTTTCCCATCTATCTCAGAGCCCATGAGCTCAGGTGGCCCTTCTGAACAAGCAGTCCTGGCACTAAGACTACCTTTAGAGAGTTTGTCTGGAGGAGCACAGTAGGAAATAGATCTGCTTTTGTGTCCTAGACATGTAACATAAACACATTTCTTTGACCTGAAGGCCCAATTTTAACGGTAACCCCCAGGACCAGAAGAGTAGGTCACAGAACACTCAGTAGGACACTGCTGCCGATCAAGCCAGGTCAGCCAAGGCAACCCTCCACATTGACAAAACTACTGTGGAACAGCACCAACTGTCAAATAATATCTTGCCCCTCAGTTCTTTTCTGTACACCTATCTTTTTTCTATTTCAAACAAACCAGTCCCAGGAATTGTCATTTTGAAGCTTCCCTACTTAGGAAGCTGTCCAATTAAATAATCATTAAAGTTTCATTACCTACCTGAGATTCTCACAGAGGTAAACAAAAGTAAAGGTATGGACCTGGAAAAAGGGATGAGATAAAGGCTTGTTGGGTGTCACAAGAAAAAGTCTCGTGTGCACAGCATCAGAGATACTGAACACTGAAGAAAGTTTGTTTACTCATCTCCATGGAAACCTAAAGATTCTATCAGGTGCTGATTGGCTGAGAGGGGGAATAATATCATGAAAACAGGAAAAAGCCAGTAATAGTTTCAGGAGCCATGTATAAAAAGGGCCAAGTGGACACCATGCTTGAGGGAAGGTCTGAGAAGCCCCAATCTGGGCAGCTGAAAGCACACAACCCAGAGATGACAGTTCCTGATTACAAGATTCTTAGTTCACATATTTCTTTCAAGTGGTCATTAATAAAGTCACGTGTCATTGACATGTGACTTTCACATTATCACAGATTTTATTATTATTTGTTAAATTCACAGATATGTCCTTAGTCAGTAAATTACTTACTGTTAAAATGTGCCCTGACCAAGGCAACTCTTTGAACAAAATGTGTTTACTTGGAACCTTGCTTATATGTTTACAGAGTCCATCCATGATGTCATGTCAAGAAGTAGTCATCTTGTAGTCCTTGATCAGAATGAGAGCTTTTCATAGTGAACCACAAGGGAGGCAGAGAGAGGGAGGCAGAGAGAGACAGAGAGAGAAAAAAAGAGAGAGACAGATTCAGAGATAGACAGAGACAGAGACCAACAGAAACAAAGACATAGAGTGACAGAGACAGAGAGACAGAGACTCCATTCTGTCTGGTCACTTTCATTGGCATATCAGTCTCAAAGCATACTCTCTTATAATATAAATTCGATAGGAATTATATTATCTAACAAGGCCATACCTCTGAACCCTTCCCAGACAGTTCCTCATTGGTGACTACACATGTAAATATATGAGCTTCATGGGAAAATTCCTATGCAAATCACCAGGAAGTAAAAGAAGATCTAGAGACTTCTAGGCTAAATGTGGAATATCTATATAACAGAGTATTATTCAGCTAAGAAAATGACATCATGATATTTTGAGGCAAATGAATGTAACCAGTAAAAATCATCCTGTTAGAAGTAACTAAAATGTAGAAAGACAAATATGCTATATATTCACGTATCTTTGGATATTATTTTGTAAACAAATAATAAGCAACCTACAATCCATACAACAGGAGAGGTTAGCTGTAGAGGAATGAGCTAGTAGGGGACACTTGGATCTCCCTGATATGGGGAAATAAAATATATATTTACAGGTGCACTGGAACCTGTGAAGCAAAGAATGGGTGGATGAGGTGAGGAGTACAAGAGAGATATGGTAGAGGAATTGAATCCTTGAAGATACAGCTTGAATGGAGGGCCATCTGAGAGATTATATGAAAACCTACTGGGGTGTAGTCTTCCTGAAATAAAAAAGGAGCTTCTAAGAAGGTCTCCTAATAATGGGGGATGAAGTTCCAATAAGGCATCTATTGTGACCAAACCAGTCTTCCACTCATGGGACGGGGTTGCAATTAATTGAGTTGTTGGGCCAGGGCATCCTTTGGAAACTTTCAACAACTCAGGCTGTTGTTATGAAAATATATTGCTCTCTGCCAACTGATAGATCAGTGCCTTATTCTTCCATCCACTGAGATGTTTCCTTCTACAGCAAATGGGATTGCATACAGACACCCACAATCAGATATTATGCAGAGAGAGACCTTGAAATACCCAGCTTTGAATGGGATTTCCCCCTGAAATTCTCCCTCCCTTCAGTACTCTGGTAACCCTGCAGAAAAAGAGGCAGGAAGAGTGTCAGAAGTAGAGAGAATGGAGGACACATGGAAACAAAGCCCTGTGAATCAGGCCACAGAGGAAGAAGATACAGCCAGCTTTGATAAGACCTGATAAGCTAGGATCAGACAATAGGGGGAGGAGAAATTCCCCTATCAGGGGACTAGAGAAAGGGTATAGGGATATAAGAAGTTGGGTGGGTGAGATGGGGAGGTGAAGAGGGAGGGGGCTACAGAGAGGATGCAAAATGAATAAATTGTAATAGATGAATATATAAGAAAAACTCTGATCATGGTGATGAAATATAGAGTTTTCAAGTATGATGGCTTTTGCATGGGGGAGGGGCCAGGGTGGAACAAGGATGAACTCAGTTACCTTTAAGGGCCTTGACACTGAGACTTTGATCATGTTCCATTGAGTATGTGAACAACACTTACTTGAATTTATGTTTTTAATATTTTTTTAGTGTTACACATGGGTAGGAATGTGAACCTGGGAGCAATGCAAAAGGAGTGTAATGTTTATTGAATGAAATTTCCACATAATTAATAAAAATAATATGTTGACTATTTTAAAGATGACCTTTAACATGGAGAAAAGATTCTGCTAAGGAAGGGGGCAGAGGTTTACTCTATAAGGCATGTTTTCCAGGAGCAGATAATTCTAGCCATGAACTAGTGGTTACCCAGCTACCTCAGACCCCATAATCTCAGGTGGCACTTCTGAACAAGCAGTCCTGGTACTAACACTACTTTTAGAGGGGCTGAGTGGAGCACCACAGCAGGAAACGCAGCTGCTACACATATACCATGGACCAATTTCTCTGTCCTGAAGGCCCAGTCTTAACTGTAAAGCCCAGGACCAGGAGGGTTGCTACTCACCACTGAGTAGGACACAGCAGGAAATACAGTTGGGTCAGCTGAGGCAACGTTGCTCCTAGAGGGCTGGCAACACTAGTGTGTAACAGCATCAGTTGTGAAATTGTACCTTGTTCCTCAATTATTTTACATACAATGATGTTTCTGTTTCAGACAAACCATTTCCAGGAATTGGTTTCCTTCTCTTTGCCCTGCTCTTAAAGATTCAATACCCCTAAACCCTGCCTGCCTCTTATATCAATAAGAATGTGAAGGTTCATTCTTATTGTGAGTATGTGAGTAACTGCTCAGTTGAAAGTCACAAACTAGAAAATTTCAGATCCAAGACCACAGTAGGAGACCACCTTGTCATTCTGTACATTCTCCTTAAAACCACATCATTCTGAAGTTTCCCAATGTAGGAAGCTGTCTAATTAAATAAATATTAACGTTTCATTTCATAACTGACATGGACACAGAGGAAAACAGGAGTAAACGTATGGATCTGGATAACGGGATGAGATAAAGGCTTGTTGGGTTTGACAAGAAAAAGTCATGTGTGCACAGGATCAGAGATACTGGACACTGTGGAAAGTTTGTTTATTCATCTCCATGGAAACCTCAAGATTCTTTCAGGCACTGATTGGCTGAGAGGAAGAATGTTGTCATGAAACTGGTGAAATGCTGTAATAGTTTCAGGACCCATGTAATAAAAGAGCCAAATGGACAGCCTGACTGAAAAAGGCTGAGCACCCCTACATACCTCATCTGGGCAGCTGAAAGCACACAACCCAGAGAGGACAGTTCCTGATTACAAGACTCTTAGTTCAGGGAAAGTGTCACATATTTCTTTCAAGTGGTCATTAATAGATTCACATGTCCTTGATATAGATTTTCTCATTATCACAGATTTCATTATTATTTGTTAAATGAACAGATATGTCCTTAGTCAGTGAATTGTATACTGTGAAAATGCCCCCTGACCAAGGCAAATCTTTGAAAAACAAAGTTTAATTTAGACCTTACTCATATTTTTACAGAGTCCATCCATGATGTCACGTAAAGAAGCAATCATCTTGTTGTCGTCCTTCAGCAGAGCTGAGAGCTTTTCATACAGAATCACAAGAGGCAGGGAGAGAGAGGTAGCAGAAAGAGACAGAGAGAGAAGGAGAGAGAGAGACAGATTCAGAGATAGAGAGACAGAGACAGAGACTGACAGAAAAAAAAGACAAAGTGACAGAGACAGAGACACAGAGACTCCATTCTGTCTGGTCACTTTCATTGTTATATCATGCTCAAAGCATACTCTTCTATAACTTCAACAGGAATTATATTATCTAACAAGACCATACTTCCTAACCCTTCCCAGCCAGTTCCTCACTGAGTAGTAAACATATAAATATATGAGCTTTATGGGGACATTCCAATTCAAATCACCAGGAAGTGGAAGAGATGGAGGGAGACCTTTAGGCTGAATGAAGATAGTCATCCTGATAGTTTGTCATTCAACATAGTGATTGAAGACACAGCATCTTTCAAGGATCAAATGACAGGAATGACAACCTCCTTTGGGGAAAATGTGGAATATTTACGTAATGGAATATAATTCATTTTAATAAAATGACATCATAATATTTTCAGGCAAATGGATGGAACTGGTAATAATCATCCTGAGAACTTATAGCCTGTTTTTGCTTTTTGATAAATTGAAGCTTAAGCCTTTCAGTCTCTTTGAAGCTTTAACAATCTTGAGTGCTGCTTGTTAAAATGAGCAGGCACCTAGCTTTATGCTCCCCAGTTGTCTCAGTAAACACTTTTGAATGCCATGGTCAGCTATAAACTCTAATTATTTCTAAATAAATAATCTACTATAAAGAATCAAATAGTGTTAGGGTGACACATGCTGTTAGAAATGTAAGAGAAACACATAGTTGCTAGAAATTCAGGGAGTAAATTATAGTCAATAATAAAATTCAATAGCAAGTAAACTTGAATTTTAAAATGTGTATTGTTTGAGAATTTAATAGTGCATATACTATGTTTTGATTAAATCATCATTTCATTCTCTACAGCTCCTCATATACTAACCCCCACCTCCAGTTTCCCCCAGCTACATGTGATCTTTTAAACCCACTGTTTCCACTTAGTGCTACCTCTATGTGCATAGGACCGTTCCGGAGCATGGGCAATCTATTAAGGGTGGCATCCCTGGGGCAGCATTTCCTCCCCCAGTAGCCAATATACAGCTATGTGTGGGCCTCTATGAACCCCCCCTACTCCCATGCTGGGATTTTTGTCTGGCTTTATCTTCTTCAGGTCTTGTACATGTAGTCACAGCTGATGTGATTTCATGTGTACCAAGGCCTTGCCATGTCCAGGAAACACTACCTTTGACTCTCACAATCACTTTGTCTTCTTCTTTGTGATGCTCCCTGAGCCTCAGGAGGAATGGGGGTGATGTAGACTTTGTACATCCAGCTGAGCATTTCACAGTTTCTAGGTTTCTGTACTAGACTAGGAATTCTAACACCTAACATAAATTCTTGACAATGATACGTAAAAAGGTCTCTTCCTATCTTGTTATTAGTAGAGAGAGTAAATTTTTAGTCTTGTTTTACTGTCTATCTCTAGGATAAGAAGCTGAAGCCAAGAAAACAAGGTTGGTAGTACAACTGTGGCTTCTGGGAGTCCTGGGTACAGGTTGCACTTGGAAGAGCATATGAGTGAGAAGGGAAAGGAGATAGAGGAGGAAGTGACATTAAGGCAAAATGTTTCTCAGTGGACACATGCTTGTGTTGAGAAACTAGCATAAAGCACCTTGTCTATAATGTCTTTTTCTTATAATAAGTTGCCCAAACTACTACTACTATGACTACAACTACCACCGTAATAAAATAAAAATAAAGAAATGATTCCTAATAGAATGTGAAAGTCTTCTTGAAAGGTCTATCAGTCAATCTTCTCACAGTACTCTTGTTAGAGCACATTTATTAAAAACATTCACTGGGGCTGGGGAGATGGCTCAGAAGTTAAGAATGCTGTCTCCACTTACAGAAGCTAGGATTCCTTTCTGAGCATTCACATGGCAGCTAACAGGTACAGGGAATCAATTGCCCTCATCTGGCCTCTGTTGACACCAGGAATGGACTTGCCTAACTACATACAGGCAAAACACTCATAAAATAAAATCTTAAACCATCCATGTACATACTTATTATAAGAATAAAAGAGCAGAATTACATACTGTGGAACATAGCACCGTATTTTGGCATTGCTGACTCCCACAGTGCCCATTGTCATTTACTAGAGGTTAGTGTGAATTCAGTTTGGTAGGTAGCCTTAAGATATTTTCTTTAAGTATATATCTCTCTTTCCTTGTAAGGAAACTGTGCTATATAAAATAGTGTCACTCAGAATGCTTTTAGCTACAAATGAGAGAAATGCTGATTCAGCCCAGCTTAGTTCCTGAAGGCATTTGTTAGCTTGGGACAGAAAGTCTGAAGGCAAGTACCCTGCGCTGTGACCAGGGCTGGCTCAGCTACATTAATTTCCCCTTCTGTTTTCCTGCATGTTTAGCTGGTCTTAAGATGGCTTTCCCCAAGATAGAGAGATGGAGTCCAGTTGCTTGTGGGTCCTAAGCTTCCTTGCTCACATTCACTCTGGAGGGAGCTGTCTCAACCATGGATTCCTTTGGTGGGACAAGGTTAAGTTTTTGTAGATCTGAGTCAATAATGACTGTGAAGCATGGTCACACACTTATATTTAAGAAAATAGTAAATCTAAAAAATTCCTGACACAAACCATCCGAGAAATCCAAAGCAACATGAAAAGACACAACCTAAGAATAATATGAATAGAGGAAAAAGAAGACTCCAAGGCCCAGAAAATATTTTCAACAAAATCATACAAAAAAAATTTCCCCAACTTAAAGGAGAGGCCTATAAGAATACAAGACGTCTACATAACACCTAATAAATTAGACCAGAGAAGAAAATCTTCCTGCCACATAATAATCGAAACAGTAAGTATACAGAGGAAAGAAAAAATACTACAAGCTGCAAGGAAAAAAAGGCCAAGTAACATATATTGGCAAACCCATCAAAATCACACCTGACTTCTCAACAGAGACTGTGAAAGCCAGAAGGGCCTGCAAGGATATCATGCAGACCCAAAGATTACACAGATGTCAATCCAGGCTGCTATACCCAGCAAAATTCTCGGTACTCATAGAGGGAGAAAACAAGGTATTCAAAAACAAAAACAAATTTTAACAAAAACTACAGACAAATCCAGTTTTACAGTAGAAAATAGAAGAAAAAATACAACCCAAGAAAACTAACTACTTTCAAGAAAACACAGGAAATAAATATCTTCACTTCATCAAATCAAAATGTGGCCAAGCACACAAATACAGTACCAGAGTCAACATCAAAATCAAAGGATCTAACAGCCACTGGCCATTAATCTCTCTCAACATCAACGGACTCAATTCTCAAATAAAAAAACACAGACTAACAAAATGGATGTGTAAACAGGAACCAACAATCTGTTGAATATAAGAAACACACCTAAGTCACAAAGATAGACATTACCTGAGAGTAAAGGGCTGGAAGATGTTTTTCCAAGCAAATGGACGCAAGAAGCAAGCAACAGTAGCCATTCCAATATCTAATAAAATAAACTTTCAATCAAAATTAATCAAAAGACATGGAGAAGGACACTTCATACTCATCAAGGTAAAATTCCACCAGGAAGATATCACAATCCTAACCATCTATGCCCCAAATACAAGGGCATGCACATTTGTAAAAGAACTATTAATAAAACTTAAGCCACTCATAGATCCCCACACATTAATAGTGGGATACTTCAACTCCCCATTCTCAACAAAGGACAAGTCAACAAAATAAGTTAAACAAAGAAACAATAACTCTAACAGAGGTCAAGAATCAAGTGGACCAAACAGACATCTACAGAACCTTTCACCCAAACACAAAAGGATTTACCTTCTTCTCAGCACCTCATGGAACCCTCTCCAAAATAGACCATATAGTTGGTCACATACCAAGCCTCAACAGATACAAGAAGATTCATATAACGCCTTGTATCTTATATGATCACCATGGACTAAACCTAGACCTCAACAACAACAGAAATAGCAAAAAGCTTACACACATGGAAATTGAACAAATCACTACTCAATGACAACTGGGTCAGGGAAGAAATAAAGAAAGAATTTAAAGTATTCCTAGAATTCAATGAAAAGGAAGGCACAACATACCCAAACTTATGGGACACAGTGAAAACTGTGCTGAGGGGAAAATTCATAGCACTGAGTGCCTTCTAGAAGAAATTTGAAACATCTCATTCAAGAAACTCAATGGCTCAGCTAAAATCCCTAAAATAAAAAACAAGCAGACACACCATATAGGAGTAGACAGCTGGAACTAATCAAACTCAGCTGAAATCAATAAATTAGAAACAAATAAAACAATTCAAAGAATCAATGAAACCAAGAGCTGGTTCTTTGAGAAAATCAACAAGACAGACAAACACTAAGCCAAACTAACTGAAAGGCAGACAGACACTATCAAAACCAACAAAATCAGAAATGAAAAGGGGACATAACAACAGACACTGTAGAAATCCAAACAATCCACTTGCCAAAGCTGAATTAAGACCAGGTAAACTAAAGAAATAGTCCTAGATCCTCTAAGGAAATAGAAGCTGTCATCAAAATCTCCCATCCCAAAATAGCACAGGGCCTGATGGTTTCAGCATGGAATTCTACCAGACTCTCAAAGAAGAGCTAACACCAATACTCTTCAAATTATTCCACAAAATAGAAACAGAAGGACTGCTACCAAACTCATTTTTGAAGCCACAGTTACCTTGGTACCTAAACCTCACAAAGACCCAACAAAGAAAGAATTTCAGGCCAATCTCTCTTATAAACATTGATGCAAAAATACTCAACAAAATACTTGGAAAATCGAAAACAAGAACACATCAAAGATATCATTCACTATGTACAAGTAGGCTTCATCCCAGGCGTGAAGGGGTGGTTCAATATACAGAAATGTGTCAATGTGTTCCACCATTTAAATAAACTGAAGGAGAAAAACCACATGATCATCTCCTTAAATGCTGAAAAAGCATTTGACAAAGTCCAACATCCATTTATGTTTAAAGTCTTGAAGAGATCAGTAATTCAAGGCACATTTACCTAAACATAGTAAAGGCAACATACAGCAAGCCTATAGCCAACATCAAACTCAATGGAGAGAAACTTAATGCAATCCTGCTGAAATCAGGGACAAGGCAAGGCTGCGCACTCTCTCCAAATCTCTTCAACATAGTTCTGAAAGTCCTTGCTAGAGCAATAAGACAATTAAAGGAGATCAAGGGGAAACAAATTGGAAAGGAAGAAGTCTAAATATCACTATTTGAAGGTGATAAGAGAGTATTTCTTAGTGACCACAAAAATTCTACCAGGGAACTCCTATAGCTGATAAATTCCTTCCGCCTAGTAGCTAGATACAAAATCAACTGAAGAAAATCACTAGCCCTCCTATATACAAAACACAAAAGGGCTGAGAATGAAATTAGGTAAACAACCCTTCACAATAGCCACAAAGGACATAAAGTACCTTGGTGTGAACCTAACCAAGCAAATCAAAGAGTTGAATGAAAAAAATTTCCAGTCTCTGTAGAAAGAATTAAGAGAAGATATCAGAAGATAGAAAATTATTTCGTGCTCTTGGCTTGGCAAAATAAATATAGTAAAAATGGCCATCTTACCAAAAGCAATCTACAGATTCAATGCAATTCCCATTCAATTACCAACACAATTCTTTACAGACTGGAAAGAAAAATTCTTAACTTCATATGGAATAGCAAGAAACCCAGAATTGCTAAAACAATCCTCACAATAAAAGATCTTCTGGAGATATTTCTATTCCTGATCTCAAGCTGTACTATAGAGCACCAATACTCCATGGTACTGGCATAAAAACTGACTGGTGGATCAATAGAATCGAATAGAAGACCCTGAACTAAATAAACACACTTAAGGACACCTAATTTTTGACAAAGATGCCAAAATCACACAATTGAAAAAAGATAACATCTTCAAAAAATGGTGCTGGTCTAAATGGATGTCTACATGTAGAAAATGCAAATAGATCCATATTTATCATCCTACACAAAACTAAAGTCCAAGTGGATCAAAGACCTCAGTATAAAAACCACACACACTAAACCTGTTAGAAAAAAGAGTAGGGAAGAGCCTGGAACTTGTTGGCACAGGAGACAACTTCCTGAATAGAACACCAACAGCACAGTCTCTAAGAGCAACAATTAATAAATGGGAGCTCATGAAACTGAAAAGCTTCTGTAAAGAAAAGGACAATGCTGTCAAAACAAATGACTGTCTACAGATTGGAAAGGATCTTCACTAACCCTATATCTGACAGAGGGCTAATATCCAGTATATATAAAGAACTCAAGAAGTACAACAACAACAAATCAAGTAATCCAATTTAAAAAAAATGGGGTACAGAGCTAAACAGAGAATTCTCAATAGAGGAATATAAAATGGCAGAAAAACTCTTTAAGGAATGCTCAGTGTCCTTAGTCATTAGGGAAATGCCAACCAAAATGACAGAGATTTCACCTTACGCACATCAGAATGGCTAAGATCAAAAACTCGAGTGACAGCACTTGCTGGAGAAGATGAGGAGAAAGGAAAACCCTCCTCCTGGTGGAAATGTAAACTTCTACAACCACTCTGGCAATCAATATGGTGCTTTCTCAGACAATTAGGAATAGTACTTCCTCAGAATCCAGCTGTTCCACTTCTAGGCATATATCCAAAATATGCTCAAGCACACAATAAGGACATTTGCTCAACCATGTTTGTAGCAGCTTTATTTGTAATAGCCAGAAGCTAGAAACAATCCAGATGTTCCTCAACTGAGGGATGGATACAGAAATTGTGGTGCATCTACATAATGGAATATTACTTAGCAATTTAAAAACAAGGAAATCATGAAATTTGCAGGTAAATGATGGGAACTGGAAAAGATCATCCTGAGTGAGGAATCCCAGAAGCAGAAAGACACACACAGTATATACTCACTTATATGTGGGTACTAGACCTATTAGAGAGGATAAAGGTACTCAAATCTGTGCACTTAATGAAGCTAAACAAGAAGGAAGTCCTGGGTTAAGATGATCAATCCTCACTTAGAAAGACAAGTGGGTTGGCATTGGAAGAAGAAGAAAACAAGAAACGGACAGGAGTCTACCATAGAGGGCCTCTAAAAGAATCTTCCTTGCAGTGCATCAAAGCAGATGCTGAGATTCATAAACAAACCTTGGACAGTGTGAAGAGAATCACATGTAAGGGGGAGATATTAAGACCTGGAGAGGACAGGAGCTCCACAAGGACCAAATATATCTGGCACAGGGGTCTTTTCTGAGACTGATTCTCTAACAGTGACCATGTATGGATATAACCTAGAACCCCTGCTCAGACATAGGCCAAAGCAGCTCAGTATCCAAGTGGGTTTCCTAGTAAGGGGAACAGGGACTTTCTCTGACATGAACTCATTGTCTGGTTCTTTGACCTCCCCCCACACCCAGGATGGAGGAAAAGCCTTGCTAGGCCACAGAGGAGGACATTGCAGCTTGTCCTGATTAGACTTGATAAGCTAGGGTCAGATGGAAGGGGAGGAAGACCTCCCCTGTAACTGGACATAGAGAGGGGCAGGGAGGAGTTGAGGGAGGGAGGGTGAGATTAGGAAGGAATGAGGGAGGGTGCTACAGCTGGGATACAAAGTAAATAAACTGTAATTAATATAAAAATAAAAATTTAATTAAAAAATTTCTAGCTATACGACTCTCAGACATATATTCAAAATATACCCAAGTACACAACAAGGACATTTGTTCAACCATGTTTGTAGCAGCTTTACTTGCAATAGCCATAATCTGAAAACAACCCAGATTTCCCTCATCTGAGGAATGAATACAGAAATTGTGGTACATTTACACAATGGAATATACTCAGTTTTAAAAACAAGGAAATCATGAAACTGGCAGGCATATGGTGGGATCTAGAAAAGATCATCCTGAGTGAGGTATCCTAGAAACAGAAAGACACACAGGGTATATACTCACTTATAAGTGGATACTAGACCAGTAATATAGGATAAACATACTAAAATCTGTACACCTAAAGAAGCTAAGCAAGAAGTTCCCTGAGTAAATGATCAACCCTTACTCAGAAAGACAAACAGGAAGGACATGAGAAGAAGGAGAAAACAGGAAACAGGACAGGAACCTATCACTGTGGACCTCTGAAAAACTCTACCCAGAAGTGCATCAAAGCAGATGCTGAGACTCATAACCAAATTTTGGGCAGGTTGCAGGGAATCCTATAAAAGAAATGTGGATACCAGGGCCTGGAGAGGACAGGAGCTCCACAAAGAGAGCAACAGAACCAAAATATCTGGGCAGAGTGGTCTTTTCTGAGACAGATAATCCAAACAAGGACCATTCATTGATGCAACCTAGAACCCGTGCTCAGATGTAGACCATAGCAGCTCAGTATCCTAGTGGGTTCTCTAGTAAGTGGAACAGGGACTGACATGAACTCAGTGTCGGACACTTTGACCATGGTCCCCTGAAGGAGGAGCAGCCTTACCAGGGCAGAGAGGAGGACAGTGCAGCCAGTCTTGGTGAGACATAATAAGCTAGGGTCAAACAGAAGGGGAGGAGGAACTCTCATATCAGTGGACTTGGCTAGGGCAATGGGAGAAGATAAGGGAGGAAGTGAGGGTAGGATTAGAAGAGAATGAGAGAGGGCTTTACAGCTGGGATACAAACTGAATAAACTGTAATTATTATAAAAAATAAAATACAAGAAACTGAAAAAAGGTAAAAATTTTAAAAGCTGTAAAACCAATAGGAAATGGTCCTATGACTAACCCTGAAACACTATTGACTTCATGTTTAAACAGAAGAATTATATGGAATGGATTGACTCTGTGCAGAGAAAGATTTAGGCAGGATGTTTCTAAGAGACAGAGAGAAAAGACAACCCTGCCATGAGGGAGGTTATTTGCTTACATGAATCCACCCTAAGGTGAGAAGCCCCAGTTCTTCTTGAATAAAAAACAGTTCCTCCTCATTGGCATAGTCAGGGCCTCCTTCCTGGATTGGAATGACTATGTGCGTGATATGATACTCCTCTCCTACCTGCCAAAATAAAATAACTTATTACTATTCTCTAGAAGTTTCAATACCTCTCTCTTACAACACAAGTGAATCCCTCACCCAAGTGAATGACCCTTACTGTTCTCTCTCCTCTCAGTGTTTCACAACCTTGGGGGCTCTTGTAGGTTCTGTATAAAGGAACAGATGCTGAGATGACCCTGAGATGTCCCTCTTGGCACATCCTAGTCCTAGACTCCTCCCTGCAGCAGCCAGTAGGTCTGCTCAGGAAGCTGAGGTGTTTATAATTTACATTCCTAGACTTACCAGAGTAGGTGCTTAGAGCAGGACCCCAAAGTAATTGAGTCCTCCTTTTCCTTTAACAATTAGTCAACATGCATGTCTACATGGCTCATTCCTGCCTACCTGCCTGTCTGCCTGCTGGCCTGCTTTCTTTGCCTTCAAGACAACGTCTCATTCTCCCTGTGAAGCAGGTATGAACTTGTAGGCAGCCTGCAACCTCACTTAGGTATTAACAGGAATTAAGAGCATTAGCTATCACTACAATGAAACTTTCTTACTATGGCATTGAAGCAAATGGTTCAAGGGATTCTGAAAAGCAACCAAATACAAAGTCATCAAATTCAAGGTTTCCAGGTCTTGTTGACCACAGTTCCTTCTGTCTGGTGATGTCTATGGACACACACCCTGGATATGTTCTCTGAGAATCATGAGAAAACAAGGGGAAGAAACAACCTCAGATCAGGAAGGACTTTTCATAATTTTACCATGGATCCGCACAAAACACCACAAGTCTCTATTTTCTTCTTTGTGTTCTTCCTCGCAGACTTCAGAAATTTCTCACATAAATCGTGAGCAAGGATCACAGGATTTAGGCCTCTAACTTTCTGAACTACAATAGAAAAGAGAGAAAAGTCTTAGGCAACAGGTTCTGCTGTTCATGAGCAGAACTCATCTTGACAGCCTGGGAGAGAAAGAAAATGTCATTGGAATTCTCTCCATGAGACCCTTCCCATGATGGAATCACAAATTGAGCCAGGTTTGTTTTCTCCAAGCTCTGGCTACAG
This sequence comes from Psammomys obesus, assembly GCF_907164565.1. Taxonomy (NCBI): domain Eukaryota; kingdom Metazoa; phylum Chordata; class Mammalia; order Rodentia; family Muridae; genus Psammomys; species Psammomys obesus. The sequence continues at coordinate 51,561 of NW_026589797.1, read as the reverse complement.
CTTTCTGGAAGCTGGGACCATGGACTTTATAGCCAGCTTGAGTGGATCTGCAATATATTTGGATGTGATTGTCAGATGAGTGTAACTGGACCAAGGAAGCCAAAGACTGAGTACATGGACAAGAAAATGCAACATTCTCTGTGGTGGTGCTCAGTGCTACAGACTTCAGACACTGTCCATCAGCATGGCCCTACTTTACTAGTGAGCTCTAATTTCACACCTGTGTGGATCCAGATGCAATCAGGACTCCTAGGTTTAATACCATACCAAAGTGCACCTGGCCTCCAGGTTCTCCCAGCATCTCTTTGTCCCTACCTACTGCTGGGCATGGCTAGGATAAGCTCTGTCCAAGTAACCTGTGCTTTCCAGCCTAGGTGCAGAGGCTTCCCCTCATTATATTATATAGACATTTAGGTTCCCTTACTTCTCTGTCTCCTCTCACTCTGCTCTCTGTGTATCTGTCCTCATCTTCTTCTCCTCACTCTTTCTTCATTCTCTCTCTGTGCAAGCTTTTCACTTTCTCTCTCCCCTGTCCCCAGCACTGCAGCCAATGGCTGCTCTCAATAAACCTGCATTTCTATGCTATAACTTCATCTTGCAATTAGCTCGTTCCTGGGTTTAAATGGTGAACCAATTCCACACAAGTCTTCTCCAAGTCAGAAACCTGTGGTTACTTACCTGTGCTTGCTTCTCTGCATTTTCCCCCAGGCTCCTTGGCAGATGTTTATGTGCTTGGGGTGATTACCTTAGCTTTCTCGTCTACTGAACACTGCTGTGATGGGCGGAAGGTTTCAGTTGGTACTGAGGAAGGTTGAGATTTCTTTGTCGTTAATATTGCACTAGGTCATACTTTTCCTCTTTTGTTTTCTTCAGGTCCATACAATGAATCAAGCGGAATAGAGTGCCAACTGGAACATCCTTATTTTTTACTTATTTTATATTAATTACAGTTAATTTATTTGTACCCAAGCTATAACCTCTCCCTCATTCTCTTCCAATTCTACTTTCACTCCCTCTTCTTCTACCTGCCTCTCTCTAAGTCTACTGATAGGGGAAGGTCCTCCTCCCATTCCATCTGAACCTAGCTTATCAGGTCTCATCAGGACTGGCTGCAATGTCCTCCTCTGTGACCTGGCAAGGCTACTCTTCCCTTAGGGAGGAAGGGGGTCAAAGAGCCAGCCACTTACCTGTGTTTTTCTCTGGGTCATTTTCCCCAGGCTGCTTGGCAGATGTTGATTTGCTTGGGGTAACGACCTTAGTGTTCTCCTCTTCTGAACACTGCTGTGGTGGGCTGGAGGTTTTGGTTGGCACTGAGGAAGGTTGAGCTTCCTTTGCTGTTAATGTTGTACCAGGTCCTACTTCTCCACTTTCGTTTTCTTCAGGTCCATACAATGGATCAAATGGAATAGAGCGACAACTGGAACATCCTGATTTTAGGTCCTCCCAGAAGGCTGCTTGCTCTGCTGCTTCCTCTTCTTTCCTCTTCTACAGAAAAATGATTTAGGTAAATACTTGAAATCTCAGAAGAAAATTCTTGTCATCACAGAGATGAACAAAACTAGTTCAGTTCATGTCTGACATCTCAGAATCAGATCAATAAATCTACTGTGGTGGAAAACAGCCAACAGCCCCTTTCCTCAGTTCCTATATGGTTGTGTCTAATAATAGCTAAATCTCAGTCTTCTATACACTACACCCATCTTTGTGTGTATGCGTGTGTTGGCAGGTATGGAGGCAAGTGATTATATATGTGCAAGTGATTATGGGACCTGTTCATTGACTCAAAGACTCCAATGGAACATAACAAGACAGTCCAAGAACAGGCTGAATAGATACCATACAGTCCCACTGTCTCCGTGCTCCTCATACTGACCATCTTTGTTAGGTATTTTTTGTATTCGCTGTTATTTTTCTTTAGTAGGTTCCTCTTTAGATTCTCAGCCCTGTCAAAAATTATGGTTAGGATCTGAAATAAAAAATCAAAATAGAGAAAAATAACAGTTTTAATCTGAGGGAAAAAAAGGAATAAAGGAAGTTAGGAGAAGCAGCATTAACTCATGCACAGCTTGAACTTAATTCCCAGCCATCCCTCTCCTCTTTACTGCTCTGCTGAGGTAGAATCTGACTCCTCAAGTGTAAGGATCTGTGAATTTTCTTTGAGTAGGTGCAGGCTGCTCTGGAGATATTTGTTCATCAGCTTAGGCAACAAAGACTCACCTTGATGCAGTTCGTTCTTCTTCCATGGGCATTTCTTTTTTTAGAGGTTGGGCCAATGTTGATTTTTTCCAAATATAATCTAAAGGAATAAAGGAGAGTGAATAAGATGTACAGAAATGTTGACATGTTTAAATTAGGTCTGGAGTAAATTTGGCCTCTGCCTGCAGGATTTCAGAAGTTCCTGGAGTTTACAGAGGCACACCCTGAAATCCAGCATCAGTTTCCATCCCAGTGACTGGAATGAGATGTGCCATATCTGTAATATTAAATTGGCACACTCAGCAAATATCAGCTGTCAAGAAACATAGCTAAGCTCGTAAGGTGCATGGTTGTCATCTCAGTACTCAGGCAGCACATAGAATTAATAGACCCACAGGTCCTTGGGGAAACAGGGCATAACCCTGAACTTCAAAACAGGAAATAAAGACATTGGTCTCTTTCTTTCATTCCCAATTACAATATGGATTGCTGCTCATAAGGCACCTTTGTGTATTGTTTCCCAGCAGGGCACAACCTCACCGAAGAGACCATTAGGTAATGAAAGGAGACACTGAGGGTGCTCAGAGTTAGGAGTGCATGTGCTGGGGTTACCTGGTGGGATGCTGCACCCAGGGATGCTGCTGACCTGCTTCAACCCTCACATCAGTCCAAAAATCAAGAACAATCCATGACCCTGTCAGAAACTCTGCTTGAGAGGAGGGTATGATCAGAATCATTTTATGTGCATATGTGCTTTTCATCTCTGTATGAAAAGCCTATATCTCAGAGGACAAGCAAGTCCCTTGGAAGAGTGATTTGTCTTTGGAATGGTAAGAAAATAAGAGGGAGATACAACATGAACTCAAGAGAATATCTTCATGTTACAGAATACCAACAGTGGAAAACAAACAGAAGAACCCTTGTTGTAGCAGTTGTAAGAGCAAGGAAATGCAAACTGTCCTGCTGAACTCATCTCTAAACCTGAGCTTTCTCCTCCTCTGTGGAACAAGAAGGTGATATCTCTACTCAGCACACATAGTCTTCTGAAAATCAGGGAAGTCATGGCCAGGAAACCCTACCCCATTGCCTGAGCTCCTCAGAGTCTTGTGCATCTCCTTAGGTTCTGCTTCACCAATTTCAGGATTAGAATTGGCAGATTTTAACATCAGACACTTTGTCAAACACAGCACTATTGAGCCTGAGCCTATAAAAGTCATTCCCTGGTGTTAGATACAAATCTTGCATTTAATCTGCCTGTGCAAATATGATGAAGAGCTTGGGAAAAGTCCTTACTGTGCTGAACCCCACTGACTCCAGGTGCTCTACAGTCTGCTGGTGACTGTAGCTACGGGGAAGGCTACCCCCTACCTATACAACTCAAGAG
>NW_026589797.1:27030-47971 GCF_907164565.1 Psammomys obesus | reverse complement strand
GACTGTAGCTACGGGGAAGGCTACCCCCTACCTATACAACTCAAGAGGCTACAAGACGAAGAGAAGAGGGATCTGGGTTTGGCTACATATCAGAGATAATCCTGTCCCTCAGAGGCCATTTCTTGATGAATCCAATCTTCAATTCAGATAAGCCCTACTTCTTGGCCAACTTTTATTTTCAAAGACATGGCCATGTGGGCACAGGGTCAAGAACAACTACTCAGGATGATCTTTTCTAGGTCCCATGATTTGCTTGCAGATTTCATCATTTCCTTGTTTTTAATTGCTGAGTAGTATTCCAGTGTGTATATATATATATATATATATATATATATATATATATATATATATATATATATATATATCTCACAATGTCTGTATCCATCCCGGAAGAAGAAAGACACATGTGTTATATACTCACTTGTAAGTAAATATTAGACATATAATATAGGATAATCATTCTGATATCTTTACATCTAAAGAAGCTAATTAAGGAGGATGACCCTGGGTAAGATTATCCACCATCATTCAGAAAGGGAAATGGGATGGACATCAGAAGAGGGAGAAAACAGGGAACAGGATAGGAGCCTATCACAAAGGGACTCTGAATGACTCTACCCTGCATGGTATCAAAGCAGAGGCTGAGACTCATTGCCAAACTTGGGGTAGAGTGCAGGAAATCATATGAAAGTAGTAGGAGATAAAAAGACCTGGAGGGGACAGGAGCTCCATTAGGAGAGAAAAAATATCTGGGAACATGCACCTTTTCTGAGAATGATTCTCCAATGTAGGACCATTCATGGTAATAACCTACAACCCTCAGCCAAATGTAGCTCAGTGTCTGAGTGGATTTTCTAGTAATGGGCACAGGGAATGTCTCTGACATGAAGTCAGTGGCTGGCTCTTTGATCACCTTCCCTAGTAGGGGACACTAGAATCTTCCTGAGATGGGTAAATAAAACAGATTGTACAGGTTGACTGGGACCTGTGAGGGGAGGAAATGGCTAGATGAAGTAAGGAGTGGCAAGAGAGATAGGGTAGAGGAAGACAATCCTTGCAGATACAGCTTGAATACACTGCCTTCTGAGAGATTATCTGGAAACCTACTGAGGTGGAAACTTTCTGAAAAGTAAGAAGGAGATCCTGAGGCAGTCTCCTAATAATGGGGAAAAAAGTTTCAATAAGCCATCTATTGTGACAAAACCAGTCTTCCTCTAGTGGGACGGGGTTGCAATTAATGGAGTTGTTGGGCCAAGGCATCCTATAGATATTTCCAAAAACCCCAGGCTGTTGTTATTAAAATCTGTTGTTCTCTGCCAACTGATAGATCAGTGTCATGTTCTTCCAGCCACAGAGATGCTTCCTTCTGCAGCAAATGGGATTGCATGCAGAGACCTACAATCAGATATTATGAGGAGAGAGACCTTAAAACACCCAGCTCTAAATGGTATTTTTCTATGAAATTCTTCCTCCCCTCAGAGCTCTGGAAACCCGCAGAAGAGGAGGCAGAAAGAATGTCAGAAGTAAAGGGAATGGAGGACAGGAGAACAAAGCCCTGTGAATCAGGTCACAAAGAAAGATGATACAGCCAACCTTGATAGGGTCATATAGAAGAGGAGGAGGACCTCCCCTATCAGGGGACTAGAGAAACGGTATCGGGTAGAAGGAGGAGGGTGGGTGGGACTGTGAGGAGAGGAGACAGGGGGTTACCGAGGGATAGAAAATGAACAAATTTTAATAAATAAGAAAAATTGTGATCAAGGTGGTGAAGCATAGAGCTCTTCAGGACTGATGGCTTCTGCTTGGGGGTGGGGCCAACGTGGGGCAAAGATGAACTCAGTTCTCTTTAAGGGCCTTGGCACTGAGACTTTGACCATGTTCCAATGAATATTTCAATTGATGTATTTTTTTTAATTTACTTTGAGTGTGACACATGGGTAGGAATGTGAACCTGGGAGCAATGGAAAAGGAGTGTAAAGTATATTGTAGAAATTTCCCATATAATCAATAAAAATAATATGTTGACAATTTTTACAATGACTTTTAACACAGAGAAAAGATAACACTAAATGAGGGCAGAGTTTTATTTTGTAAGACATGCTATCCAGGAACTCATTATGGAACAGAGAAGTCTAGACATCAACTAATGGTTACCTAGGTACCTTAGACCGTATGAGCTCAGGTGGTACCTTTGAACAAGCAGTCATGGCACTAAGACTACTTTTAGAGAGTTTGTCTGGAGGACCACAGCAGGAAACACAGCTGCTCTTGTTTCTTAGACATACCACGAACCCATTTCTCTGTCCTGAAGGCCCCGTTTTAAATGTAAACCTCAGGACCAGGAGGGTGGCTCACGGATCACTGAATAAGACACAACTGCTGATCGAGCCATGTCAGCCAAGGCAGCCCTGCACATAGAGGGTTGGCAGCACTAGTGTGGAATAGCACCTTCTTTCAACTAGTAACTTGCCCCTAAGTTCTCTTTTTACATACACTGATCTTTCTTGGTTTCAGCTACACCTGTCCCAGGAATTGTCTGGTATTCTACTCTTTTCTCTGTTCTTAAAGACTCAATACCCCGGGGAACCCTAGATCCTGCCCGCCTATTATATAAAAAAGAATGTGAAGGTTCATTTAGTGAGTAGGGAGTAACCGCTCAGTTGAAAGTCACAACTTAGGAAATTTCAGATCCAAGACCACAGTAGGAGACCACCTTGTCATTCGGTACATTCCCCTTAATCCCTTCATTTTGAAGCTTCCCCACTTAGGAAGCTGTCGAATTAAGTAAACATTAAAGTTTCATTTCCTACCTGACATTGTCCTAGAGTAAAACAGGAGTAATGGAATGGGATCTGTATAATGGGATGAGATAAAGGCTTGTTGGGTTTCACAAAAAAAAAAAAAGCCAAATATGCACAGGCTCAGAGATACTGGACACTGATGACAGTTTATTTACTCATCACCATGGAAACTTCAAGATGCAATCAGGTGCTGATTGGCTGAGAGGGAGAATGATGTCATGAAACAGGTAAAAGCCAGTAACAGTTTCAGGAGCCATGTATTTAAAGGGCCAAGTGGACAGCCTGCTTAAGAGGAAGGCTGAGCAGCCCTACATGCCTCAATCTGGGCAGCTGAAAGCACATAACCCAGAGATGACAGTTCTTCTGTCCAAGACTCTTAGACAGGAAAAGTGTCATGTATTTCTTTCAAGTGGTCCTTAATAAAGTCATGTGTCTTTGACATGTGACTTTCACATCATCACAGATTTTGTTATTATTTGTTAAATGCATATATGTCCTTAATCAGTGAATTCCTTACTGTGAAAATGCCCCCTGACCAAGGCAACTCTTTGAACAAAAAGCGTTTAATAAGTCCCTTGCTTTTAATTTTACAAAGTTCATCCATGATGTCATGTCATCAAACAGTCATCTTCTTGTTGGCCTTCAGCAGAGCAGAGAGCTTTTCATACTGAACCACAAGAGAAAGACACAGAAAGAGATACAGAGACAGTGAGACAAAGCAGTTAGACACAGAAAGGAACAAACTCAGAAAAAGATAGAGACATAGACAGAGACTCCATTCTTTTTGTTCGCTTCCATTGGCATATTTTCCTCAAGGCACACCATCCTATAATACAACTCCAATAGAAATTATATTGTCTAAGAAGGCCATACCACCTAACTCTTCCCAGACAGTTCTTCACTGAGGACTACACATGTAAATGTGTGGGGACATTCCAATTCAAATCACCATGAAGTGGAAGAAGATGGAGGGAGACCCCTATGCTGAATGAAGATAGTCATCCTGAAAGTTTGTCATTCAATACAATGATTAAAGTTACAACGTGCAGTGCTGTGTAGAGGCTTTCAGAGTCCCTCTGTGGTAGGCTCCTTTCTTGATTCTTCTTTTCTTTCTGTGCCAATCAAAGTAGGTACTGGGCTCATAACCAAACCTTGAACAGAGTGTAGGGAATCTTATGAAAGAAATGGGAAATAGTAAGATCTGGAGAGGACAGAAGCTCCATAAGGAGAGCAACGGAACCAAAAAATCTGAGTACATGGGTTATTTCTGAGACTGATATTCCAACTAAGGACCATTCATGGAGATATCCTAGAACCCCTGCTCAGATGTAGCCCACAGCAGCTTAGCATCCAAGTGGGTTCCCCACTAAGAGGTATAGAGACTGTCTGTGACATGAACTTAGTGGCTGTTTCTTTGATCACCTCCCCCTAATGAGGGAGCAGCCTTACCAGAGCACAGAGGAAGACAATGCAGCCAGTCCTCATGAGACTGATAGGCTAGGTTCAGATGGAAGGAGAAGCAGATATTCCATATCAGTGGACTTGGAGAGGGGCATGGGAGGAGATGAGTGAGGCTGAGATTGGAAGGGAATGAAGGAGGAGGTTACAGCTGGGATACAAAGTGAGGAAATGGTATTTAATTGAAAATATTAAAGCTGGAGAGAGATGGCTCAGAGGTTAAGAACACTCACTATTCTTCCAAAGGTCCTGAGTTAAATTCCCAGCTACCACATGGTGGCTCACAACAATCTCTAATGAGATCTGGTGCCCTCTTCTGGCCTGCAGGCACATATGCAGTCAGAATACCTAATAAATAGATAAATAAATGGCATATAATATAGGATAAACCTACTGAAATCTGTACACCTAAAGAAACTAATCAAGAGGGAGGACTCTGGATAAAATGCTTAATCCCCATCCAGAAAGGCAAAGAGGATGGACATCAGAAGAAGGAGAAAATAGGGAACAAATCAGGGCCTCTGAAAAGCTCTGCCCTGCAGAGTATCAAAACAGATGTTGAGACTTATGGCCATCTTTTGGGAAGAGTGTAGGGAATCTTATGAAAGAAGTGGGAAATAGTAAGATCTGGAGAGGACAGGAGCTCCATAAGGAGAGCAACAGAACCAAAAAATCTGAGCACAAGGGTCTTTCCTGAGACTGATATCCCAACAAAGTACCATGCATGGATGGTAGAACCCCTGCACAGATATAGCCCATGGCAGTTCAGTGTCCAAGTGGGTTCCATAGTAATGGAAACAGGGACTGTCTCTGACAGGAACTGATTGGCCTGCTCTTTGATCACCTCTCCCTTAGGGGGGATCATCCTTACCAGGCCATGGAGGAAGACAATACAGCCACTCTTAATGAGACCTAATAGACTATGATCAGAGGTAAGGAAAAGAAGACCTTCCCTATCAGTGGACTTGGGGAAGGAAAAGGAAGGGAGGCACTGGGAAGGGAGGTAGGAGGGCATTAAAGAGGGGATACAAAGTGAATAGAGTGTAATTAACAAAAAAATTTAAAAAAAATAAAATTAAAAAAAATTCACAGCAAATTTCAAGGACCAAAGAACAGGATGGACAATCTCCTTTGGGGAAACTGTTGAATATTTACTTAAGAGAGTATTATTGAGTTAAAAAAAATGACATCATGATATCTTTAGGCTAATGGATGGAACTAGTAAAAAAATCATCCTGGGTGAATTAACTAAAATGCAGAAAGACAAATATGTTATGTATTCACTTATCTGTGGATATTATTCTATAAACAAATAATAACCAATCTACAACTCATACACCAAGAGAGGTTAGCTATAGAGGAATGAGATAGTAGGGGACACTTGGATCTCCCTGAGATGGGGAAATAAAATAGATTTTACAGGTAGACTGGGACCTGTGAAGGAAAGGAATGGGTGGATGAGGTGAGGAGTGGCAAGAGAGATAGGGTAGAGGAAGAGAATCCTGGAAGATACTGCATGAATAGAGAGCCATCTGAGAGATGATATGAAAACTTACTGTGGTGGAAACTTCCTGAAATATAAAAAGGAGATCCTAAGGCGGTCTTCTAATAGTAGGGGATAATGTTACAATAAGCCATCTATTGTAAACAAACCAATCTTCCACTAGTGGGACAGGGTTGCAATTAATTGAGTTATTGGGCCAGGGCATCCTACAGAAATTTCCAAAAGACCCAGGCTGTTGTTATTAAAATATGTTGCTCAGTGCCTTATTCTTCCATCCACAGAAATGCTTCCTTCTGCAGCAAATGGGATTGCATACAGAGACCACATTCAGACATTATGCCGAGAGAGATCTTGAAATACCCAGCTCTGAATGGAATTTCCCTATGAAATTCTCCCTCCCCTTAGAGCTTTGAGAACCCTGCAGAAGAGGAGGCAAGAAGAATGTCAGAAGTTGATGGAATGTAGGACACAAGGAGAACAAAGCCCTGTGAACCAAGCCACAGAGGACAAAGATGCCATCAGCCATGATAAGACCTGATAAAATAGGATTACAAAGAAGGGGGAGAGTGACCTCCCTTATCACAGGTCTAGAGAAAGGGCAGAAGAGTAGAAGAAGAAGGGTAAGTGGAATTGGGAGAAGAGGGAGGGGGCACCAGAGGGGATACAATTTGAATAAATTTTTATAAATAAATATATAAGAAAATCTGTTATCACGGTGATGAAGTATAGAGGTCTTCAGGATTGATGGCTTCTGCTTATGGTTGGTGTCAGGGTGAGGCCTGGATGAACTCAATTACCTTTAAGGGCTTTGGCACGGAGACTTTGATCATGTTCCAATGAGTATATGAAGAACACATACTTGAATTGATGTAATTAAAAAAATTGTAATGTGACAGATGGGTAGGACACATATGAACCTGGAAGCAATGGAAAAGGAGTGTAATGTATTTTGTATGAAATTCTCTCATAATCAAAGAAAATAATATGTTGACAATTTTTACAATTACTTCTTTTAATTTTAATTTTATTTTATTATCAATTACACTTTATTTACTTTCTATCCCCCCTCTAGTTCCCTCCCTCCTCCCCTCCCAATCCCTCCCTTACTTCCTTTTCTCCACGCATGCCCCTCCCCAAGTCTACTGGTAGGGGAGGGTTTCTTTTTCTTCCTTCTGATCCTGGTCTGTTAGGTCTCATCAGGAGTGGCTGCACTGTCTTCCTTTGTGGCCTGGTAAGGCTGCTCCTCCCTCTGGGGGAGGTGATCAAAGAGCAGGCCAATCAGTTCATGTCAGAAGCAGTTCCTGTTCCCATTACTATGGAACCCACTTGGACACTGAACTGCCATGGGCTACATCTGTGCAGGGGTTTTAGGTTATCTCCATGCATGGTACTTGGTTGGAGTATGAGTCTCAGGAAAGACCCCTATGCTCAAATTTTTTGGTTCTGTTGCTCTCCTTGTGGACCTCCTACGCTCTCCAGATCTTACTATTTCCAACTTCTTTCATAAGATTCCCCTGCATTCTGCCCAAAGTTTGGCCATAAGTCTCAACATCTGCTTTGATAGTCTGCAGGGCAGAGCCTTTCCGGGGCCCTCTGTGGGAGGCTCCTAACTTGTTTCCTGTTTTCTCCTTCTTCTGATGTTCATCCTCTTTGCCTGTAGGGATGGAGATTGAGCATTATAGCCAGAGTCCTCTCTCTTGATTAGTTTCTTTAGGTATACAGATTTTAGTAGGTTTACCCTCATATATGTCTATATGAGTGAGTATATACCGTGTATCTTTCTGCTTGTGGGATAGCTCACTCAGGATGATCCTTTCCAGTTTCCACCATTTACCTCCAAATTTCATGATTTCCTTCTTTTTCATTGCTGAGTAATATTCCATTGTGTAGATGTACCACAATTTCTGTATCCATTCTTCAGTTGAGAGGCATCTTGGTTGTTTCCAGCTTCTGCCTATTACAAATAAAGCTGCTACAAACATTCTTGAGCAAATGCAGAGACTATGAAAGCAAGAAGGGCCTGGACTGATATAATGCAGACCCTAAAAGAACACAGATGTCAGCCCAGGCTAATATATCCAGCAAAACTCTCAGTCATCATAGATGGAAAAAACAAGATATTCAATGACAAAAACAAATTAAAAAAAATACCTACCAACAAATCCAGCATTACAGAAGATACTATGCCAACACCCACACCAGTACCGCTATAGTAGCATAAGCTACAGGGCAGGGAATACACTTTCTCCGGAAATTCGCCTTCTGGAAGGTCCCTGGTAGACTCATCCGACTTGGAAAAGAGACATGTTCTGAGATTTCTACGCTTTTTCAGTTGTGGCTCTGGGGCTGGAATAATGAGTTTTTTTATCTTTCTCTGTGACTCCTGAAACAGCACAACTAATTTTATAAAGAAATTTATTATTAGTAGATTGTTAAAGGCTTTAATAAAAATAATAAGTTTAAGAAAAGTAATGAATTAGATTTAGTATTAATAGGCATTAAGAATAATAAAAAACATTAATTAGGCTCCTTCTTAAGAAATAATAGCATGAGAGGTGCAGCTGGCAGGAGTTTCCCCTCCCTTCAGTGCCTTGTTCCTGGGGAAGATCATAAATCTTTAGCAGGACATAAGGGAGAACGGTTGACAAAGGTGTGTTTAGACTTTGACAGGTATTCGACTTGGCTCGGAGGACTATTACAGCTCCTGACTTTCCTCTTCACTAGTCAGTGATAATGAAACCATAGTTTGAGGTTTTTGTTTCTTGTTTGGGTTGATCAGAAAGTTTCTAGGCAAAGATTTCTTGTGGGCACTGCCCTATGTTAAAACAAACTTTGTATCTTTGGTAAAAGTCTGAATGTTCTGGAAAGCATGCCAATTTTAAGATGCTTCCTTGTGAGATCACTATAAAAATACTAGCTTGATTTCAGTAAAGTTGCAGCAGAGTCCAAACCATCAAGGTGTCTCTGTCTGTCAATTCTTCGCCGAAACCGTGTCTTCCTGTCCAAAGCCTTCTTCTCCCGTGGATGACAGGAGCCCGACTGGGCCGGTCTGTGGCAATACTAGAAGGAAAAATACTACCCATGAAAACTAACTAAATTGAGGAAACACAGGAAACAAATAACCTCACTACAGCAAAACCAAAAGTAGCCAAGCACACAAACACACTACCATAGCCAGCAGCAAAATCAAAGCATCTAATGGCCACTGGTCATTAATCTCCCTTAATATCAATGGACTCAACTCTCCTATACAAAGACACAGACTAACAGAATGGATGAGTAAACAAGACCCAATAATATGTTGCATACAAGAAACACACCTAAGTCACAAAGATAGACATTACCTGAGGGTAAAGGGATGGAAGACGGTTTTCCAAGCAAATGGACCCAAGAAGCAAGCAGGAGTAGCCATTCAAATATCTAATAAAATAAACTTTCAACCAAAATTAATCAAAAGAGATGGGGAAGGTAATTTCATACTCATTGAAGGAAAACTCCACCAAGAAGACACCACAATCCTGAACATCTATGCCCCAAATACAAGAGCACCCACATTTGTAAAAGAAACATTAATAAAACTGAAACCACACTAAATTTTTTTGGTTCTGTTGCTCTCCTTGTGGACCTCCTGTCCTCTCTAGCTTTTACTTTTATTTCCCACTTCTTTCATAAGATTCCCTGCATTCTGCCCAAAGTTTGGCCATAAGTCTCAACAACTGCTTTGATAGTCTGCAGGGCAGAGCCTTTCAGAGGCCCTCTGTGGGAGGCTCCTAATTTGTTTTCTGTTTTCTTCTTCTTCTGGTTTCCATCCTCCTTGCCTTTCGGAGTGGGGATTGAGCATTTTGTCTTTCCTGAGACTCATACTCCAACCAAGTAGCATGCATGGAGATAACCTAGAGCCCCTGCACAGATGCAGCCCATGGCAGTTCAGTGTCCAAGTGGGTTCCATAATAATGGGAACAGGGACTGCTTCTGACATGAACTGATTGACCTGCGCTTTGATCACCTCCCCCTGAGGGGGTGCAGCCTTACAGATCACAGAAGAAGACAATGCAGCCACTCCTGATGAGACCTAACAGACTAGGATCAGAAGGAAAAAAAAGAAACCTTCCCATACCAGTGGACTTGGGGAGAGGAGTGTGTGGAGATGAGGGAGGAAGGGAGGGATTGGGAGGGGAGGAGAGAGGGAACTAGAGGGTGGATACAAAGTAAATAAAGTACAATTAAAAATTAAAAAAAAAGAATTAAAAAAACTGAAACCACACATAGATCCCCACACATTAATATTGGGAGACTGCAACACCCCACTCTCTACAATTACTTTTAACATGGAGAAAATATAATGCTAAAGGAGAGCAGAGTTTTACTTTGTAAGGCATGCTTTCCAAGAACTCATTATGGAGCAGAGAATTCTGGCCAAGAACTAGTGGTTACCCAGCTACCTCAAACTCCATGAGCTCAGGTGGCACCTCCAAACAAGCAGTCCTGCCACTAAAGCTACTTTTAAAAAATTTGTCTGGAGTACCCCAGCAGGAATCACAGATCCTCTTGTGTCCTAGACAGGTAATAGGGACCCATTTCTCTGTCCTGAAGGCTCAGTTTTAACTGTAAACCTCAGGACCAGGAGGGTTGTTCACAGAACACTGAGTAGGACACAGTTGCTGATCCAGCCATGCTAGCCAAGGCAGCCCTAAACATTGAGGGTTGGCAACACTAGTATGAAACAGCACCAGCTGTCAAATAGTAACTTGCCCCTCAGTTCTCTTTTACATACACTGATCTTTCTCTGTTTCAGCCAAACCAGTCCCAGGAATTCACTGTATTCTTTCCACTTTCCCTGTCTTAAAACTCAATACCCAGGGGAACCCTACACCCTGCCAGCCTGTTATATTAATAAGAATGTGAAGGTACATTTAGCGAGTATGTGAGTAACTGCTCAGTTGAAATACACAACCTAGGAAATTTCAGATCCACAGTAGGAGACAACTTTGTCATTCAGTACATTCCCCTTAATCCCACATTATTTTGAAGCTTCTCTACTTAGAAAGCTGTCCAATTAAATGAACATTGAAGTTTGATTTCCTACCTGGCATTGTCACAGAGGTAAACAGGAGTGAAGGTTTGGGATCTGGATAAAGGGATAAGTTGAAGGCTTGTTGGGTTCATAAGAAAAAGTCACGTGTGCACAGAATCAGAGCTCCTGGACATTGAGAAAAGTTTGTTTACTCATCTCAATGGAAACCTCAAGATTTTATCAGGTCCGGATTTCCTGTGAGGGAGAGTGATGTCATGAAGCAGGTGAAAGCCAGTAATAGTTTGAGGAGCCATGTATTAAAAGGGCTAAGTGGGCACCCTGCTTGAGAGAAAGGCTGAGCAGTTCTACATGCCTCAATCTGGGCAGCTGAAAGCACACAACCCAGACATGACATTTCCTGTTTCCAAGACTCTTAGTTCAGGAAAAGTGTCGTCACATATTCCTTTCAATTGGTCATTAATAAAGTCACATGTCAAGAATATGTTCACAGATTTCATTATCATTTGTTAAATGCACAGATATGTCCTTAGTCAGTGAATTATTGACTGTGAAAATGCCCCCTGACCAAGGCAAATCTTTGAACAAAAAGTGTTTAATTGAGACCTTGTTTATATTTTTACAGAGTCCATCCATGATGTCACGTCAACAAGCTGTCAGCTTGTTGTCATCCTTCAGCAGAAATGAGAGCATTTCATGCTGAACCATAGGAGGCAGACAGAGAAAAAGAGAGAGAGATTCATAGATAGAGAGACAGAAACCGAGGCTGACTGAAAAAAAAAAGACATAAAGTGACAGAGACACAGAGAGAGACAAAGACTCCATTCTTTCTGGTCACTTTTGTTGGCATATTAACCTCAAAGGACACCTTCCTATAATATAACTCCAATAGGAATTATATTATCTAACAAGGCTATAGCTCTTATCCCTTCTTAGACAGTCCCTCATTGGGGACTACACATGTAAAGATATGAGTTTCATGAGGACATTTCAATTCAAATCACCAAGGAGTGGAAGAAGATGGAGAGACTTCTAGGCTAAATGAAGACAGTAATCCTGATAATTTGTTATTCAATACAATGTTTAAAGTCACAGCAAATTTCAAGGACCAAAGAACAGTACTGACAATCTCCTTTGGAAAAAATGTGGAATATTTACATATGAAGAATTTTTCACCTAAGAAAATTATACCGGGGAGGGGGGGGGGCAAGATGGCGGTGCCGGGAGAACACTGTGTCTGAGAAGCAGGACAGCACTCTCTGTGCAGCGAGTAGGAGACTGAACTCTGGGCCCTAAAACTACAGCGATTGATCCTGTTTCCCAGGTGAGGGGAGGCTCCCATGGGAATCAGTCGGGTCCACTCTCGGCTGCCCAGCCAGAACCCAGAAAAAATCACGGGTAAGGCAGGCTTTGGGTCTCCGGGCTGGAGCTGCAAGCCTGCGTGTCCCGATCACTTTCGCAGGCTGATCGGTGGGCACAAGGGTGACTGAGACTGAGAGTTCCAGTCGCAAGAAAACCCCATGGGGAAGCAAAGTTGCAAGTCTGATCACGGGTCACCCAGTCTTTCCCTGGAAGGTCTCACGGACTGTGGGTACCCACTGCCATCACAACTGAGCTCCCGCCGCGCGGAGAGCTGCACTCCCAGCTCACCGGTACAGACCAGCTGCGCGCTCCAGTGCAATAGAGACTGGGAACCCTTGTCCAGAGAGGGCCCCACAGGGAAGGAAGAAACCGTGCTGCTTGGGTCACCTAGGCTTTGCCTGGGGAAAGTCTAGCAGACCGCAGATCGCAAACAGGCCAGTACGCCCAGCCATCACAGATCCAGGCCCAAGCAGGGAGCACAGAGTTATTGGGAACCCAGCTCCCGCAGACTAGCAGATGGGCGCTCGCTCCGCCAGCCCAGTACCAACTACTCCTTACAGACAGAACTGTGTGCCACAAGACACAAGAGTCTTAGAGTCACTGTCTGGAGAAACCCTCACAAGGAAGAAGGAACGAAGCAAAGGGGATGGACTTAGGCAACCAAGTATATCCTCGGGAAAAGGTTCCACAGACTGACCCAACCCAGGGAACTGCTGTGCCCCAGATAGCCAGCTGTTACCAGGAGAGCAGTACTCACCCGCCACAGATTACCTCTTGGGTTCTGGGGCACAGAACCCCAACCTCAGACATACAAAAGACCGGGAACCCTGAGATCAACCCCCACATACTGCTCCAAGGGGCAACCAGTTATCCCTAACAAAACCGACCAAACCACGGGACACACAGGTTACAGCAGCTGATCACTAAATTTACAGCAAGAAACCCAGAAGGAGGGCAGCTGTCTCCAGGAATTCTCCCGGTGAGAGGAGAGCCCTCTTAACTAATCAGGACCACAGTTACCACCCAGGTCTCTATGCCTGAGGTGAGCTGTAGCAACTCTTGAAAAACACCGGTCATTCAGTGACTATACCCAAAAAGCTGAGAAGGCTTCCTTCAGGAAAAAACATCTTCCTGCCAAAGGGATTCTCTCCACTACAAGAGTTCAGGAACAACCAGAAACTAACTTCAAACAACTAAGATAGCCCAATGGGTAGAGGACAGCGTGGAAGTTCAACCAACAAAAGCCAGAGCAATATGGTATCTCCAGAACCCAGTTATACAGGGGCAAATAGCCCTAGACACCCCAGTATAATTGAAATTCAAGGAGATGACCTAACAGCTAAGCTCACGAAGGAGATAACAGAGGAAACAAATAAAATACGAAAAGAAATAGAGAAAGCTGGAGCCAAACAGTTTGTGGCCTTTAGAAAGGAAATGCTTAAATCACCGAATGAAATAAAAGAATCAGTGGATTGTTCAAACAAACAGCTGAAGGAATTGACTGAAAAACATGAAAATACAGTCAGACAGGTGAAGGAAACCAACAAAATAGCTCAAGACATGACGATAGAATTGGAAAAATTTAAAAAAAAACACAAATGGAAGAAATTGTGGAGAGAAAGAACTTAGGGAAGAAAAAAGGAACTACAGAGGTAAGCATAGACAATAGACTACAAGAAATGGAAGAAAGAATCTCAGGTGTGGAAGATACAATGGAAGAAATTGATGTATCTGTCAAAGAAAATGTTAAATCTAAAAAATTCCTGACACAGACCGTCCAAGAAATTCAAGGCAACATAAAAAGACAAAACCTAAGAATAATAGGAATAGAGGAAAGAAGACTCCCTGCACCAAGGCCCAGAAAATATTTTCAATAAAATAATTGAAGAAAATTTCCCCAACTTAAAGGAGAGGCCAATAAGAATACAAGAGGCCTATAGAACACCCAATAAATTAGACCAGAAAAGAAAATCCTCTGCCACATAATAATCAAAACCGTAAGTATACAGAACAAATAAAAAATACTAAAAGCTGCAAGAAAAAAAGACCAAGTAACATATAATGGCAAACCGATTTGAATCACACTTGACTTTTCAACCGAGACTATGAAAGCCAAAAGGGCCTAGACGGCTATCATGCAGACCCTAAGAGAACACAGATGTCAACCCAGGCTACTATACCCAACAAAACTCTCATTCCTCATAGAGGGAGAAAACAAGATATTCAATGACAAAAACAAATTTCAACAATACCTACAAACAAATTACATAGGACACTAGAAGGGAAAATACAACCCAAGAAAACTAGCTACATTCAAGAAAACACAGGAAATAAATAACCCCACTACAGTAAAACAAAAAGCAACCAAGCACACAACCATTTGACCACAGCCAACAACAAATTAAAAGGATCTAACAGCCACTGGTCATTAATCTCTCTCAATATTAATGGACTTAATTCTCCAATAAAAAGACACAGACTAACAGAATGGATGTATAAACAAAACCTAGCAATCTGTTGTATACAAGAAACACACCTAAGTCACAAAGATAGACATTACCTGAGGGTAAAGGGATGGAAGACGGCTTTCCAAGCAAATGGATGCAAGAAGCAAGCAGGAGTAGCTATTCTAATATCTGATAAAATAGACTTTCAACCAAAATTAATCAAAAGAGATGGGGAAGGACACTTCATACTCATCAAGGGAAAATTCCACCAGAGACATCACAATCCTGAACATCTATGCCCCAAACACAAGGGCGCCCGCATTTGTGAAAGAAACATCGATAAAACTTAAACCACACATAGATCCACACACACTAATAGTGGGAGACTTCAACAGCCCACTCTCAACAAAGGACAGGTCAACAAAACAGAAATTAAACAAAGAAACAATATCTCTAACAGAGGTGATGAATCACATGGACCTAACAGATATTTACAGAACTTTACACACAAACACAAAAGAATTTACCTTCTTCTCAGCACCTCATGGAACCTTCTCCAAAATAGACCACATAGTTGGTCACAAAGCAAGCCTCAACAGATAAAAGAAGATTGAAATAATCCCTTGTATCCTGTCTGATCACCATGGAATAAAGCTGGACCTCAATAACAACAGAAATAGCAAAAAGCCTACACATACATGGAAACTGAACAACTTGCTACTAAAAGACAGCTGGGTCAGGGAAGAAATAAAGAAAGAAATTAAAATCTGCCTAGAACTCAATGAAAATGAAGACACAACATACCCAAACTTGTGGGACACAATGAAGGCAGTGCTAAGAGGAAAGTTCATAGCACTAAGTGCCTTCAAGAAGAAATTTGAGACAGCGCATTCAAGCAACTTAATGGCTCACTTAAAAACCCTAGAAAAAGAAGAAGCAGACACACCAAAAAAGAGCACACAGCTGGAAATAATCAAACTCAGGGCTGAAATCAATCAATTAGAAACAAATAAAACAATTCAAAGAATCAATGAAACCAAGAGCTGGTTCTTTGAGAAAATCAACAAGATCAACAAACCCTTAGCCAAGCTAACTAAAAGGCAGAGAGACACCACCCAAATCAACAAAATCAGAAATGAAAAGGGGGACATAACTACAGACACTGAGGAAATCCAAACAATCAATAGGACTTAATTCAAAAGTCTATATGCCACTAAAGTTGAAACTCTAAACGAAATGGAGAATTTTCTTGATCGATTTGACTTACCGAAGCTAAATCAGGACCAGGTAAAGCAATTAAATAGTCCTATATCCCCCAAAGAAATAGAAGCGGGCATCAAAAGTCTCCCAACCAAAATGAGCCCAGGACCAGATGGCTTCAGCGCAGAATTCTACCAGACCTTCAAAGAAGAGCTAACACCAATTCTCTTCAAACTATTCCACAAAATAGAAACAGAAGGAACATTACCAAACTCATTCTATGAGGCCACAGTCACCTTGGTACCTAAACCTCACAAAGACTCAACAAAGAAAGAGAATTTCAGTCCAATCTCCCTTATGAACATAGATGCAAAAATACTCAACAAAATAATCGCAAACCGAATACAAGAACACATCAAAGATATCAACCACCATGACCAAGTAGGCTTCATCCCAGGTATGCAGGGGTGGTTCAATATACAGAAATCCATCAATGTGATCCACCATATTAACAAACTCAAAGAAAAAAAAAACACATAATAATCTCCCTAGATGCTGAAAAAGCATTTGACAAAATCTAACATCCATTCATATTTAAAGTATTGGAGACATCAGGGATACAAGGCACATATCTAAACATAGTAAAGGCGAGATACAGCAAGCCTATAGCCAACATCAAACTGAACGGAGAGAAACTTAAAGCAATCCCACTAAAATCAGGGACAAGACAAAGCTGCCCACTCTCTCCATATCTCTTCAACATAGTTCTGGAAGTCCTTGCTAGAGCAATAAGACAGTTGAAGGAGATCAAGGGGATACAAATTGGAAAGGAAGAAGTCAAATTATCACTATTTGCAGATGATATAATAGTATACCTGAGTCACCCCAAAAACTCTACCAGGGAACTCCTACAGCTGATAAACACCTTCAGCAAAGTGGTCAGATACAAAATTAACTCAAAAAAATCAGTAGCCCTCCTGTATACAAAAGACAAAAGGGCTGAGAAAGAAATTAGGGAAACAACACCCTTCACAATAGCCACAAATGATATAAGGTACCTCGGAGTAACCCTAACCAAGGAAGTCAAAGACTTGTATGGAAAAAATTTCAAGTCTCTGAATTAAGAATTAGAAGAAGATATCAGAAGTTGGAAAGATCTCTCATGCTCATGGCTTGGCAGGATTAACATAGTAAAAATTGCCATCTTACCAAAAGCAATCTACAGATTCAATGCAATTCTGATCAAATTGCCAACACAATTCTTTACAGACCTGGGAAGAAAAATTCTCAATTTCATATGGAATAACAAGAAACCCAGAATTGCTAAAACAATCCTCTACAATAAAAGATCTTCTGAAGGAATCTCCATCCCTGATCTTAAGTTGTACTATAGAGCAAATTTTAAAAATTGCATGGTACTGGCATAGAAACAGACTGGTGGATCAATGGAACCGAACAGAAGACCCAGAAATAAACCCACACACTTATGGGCACCTGATCTTTGACAAAGATGCCAAAACCATACAATGAAAAAAAGATAGCATCTTCAACTAATGGTGCTGGTCCAACTGGATGTCTACATGTAAAAAAATGAAAATAGATCCATCCTTATCACCCTGCACAAAACTGAAGTCCAAGTGGATCAAAGATCTCAACATAAAACCAGATACATTAAATCGGCTGGAAAAAAAAGTGGGGAATACCCTAGAACTCATTGGTACAGGAGAAAACTTCCTGAACAGAACACCAACAGCACAGGCTCTAAGAGCAACAATCAATAAATGGGACCTCATGAAACTGAAAAGCTTCTGCAAAGCAAAGGACACCGTCAACAAAACAAAGTGACTGCCTACAGATTGGGAAAGAATCTTCACCAACCCTTTATCTGACAGAGGACTCACATCCAGTATATATAAAGAACTAAAGAAGCTGAAAAGCAGCAAACCAAGTAATCCACTTAAAAAATGGGGAACAGAGCTAAACAGAGAATTCTCTGTAGAGGAATATCAAATGGCAGAGAAGCACTTAAAGAAATGCTCAACCTCATTAGCCATTAGGGAAATGCAAATCAAAACCCTGAGATTTCACCTTACACCCATGAGAATGGCCAAGATCAAAAACTCAAGTGACAACACATGCTGGAGAAGTTGTGGAGAAAGGGGAAACCTTCTCCACTGCTGGTGGGAATATAAACTTGTACAACCACTCTGGAAAGCAATCTGGCGCTTTCTCAGACAACTAGGAATAGCGCTTCCCAAAGATCCAGCCATACCACTCCTAGGCATATATCCAAAAGAGGCGCAAGTACATAAAAAGGACATTTGCTCAACCATGTTTGTAGCAGCTTTATTTGTAATATCCAAAAGCTGGAAACAACCCAGATGTCCCTCAACTGAAGAATGGATGCAGAAATTGTGGTACATCTACACAATGGAATATTACTCAGCAATGAAAAATAAGGAAATCATGAAATTTGCAGGTAAATGGTGGGACCTGAAAAGGATCATCCTCAGTGAGTTGTCTCAGAAGCAAAAAGACACACACGGTATATACTCACTTATATAAACATACAACATAGGATAAACCCACTAAAATCTGTACATCTAAGCAAAAGAGAGGACCCTAACTAAAATGTTCAATCCCCATCCTGAAAGGCAAAGAGGATGGACATCAGAAAAAGAAGAAAACAGGAAACAACCTACGAACCTGCCACAGAGGGCCTCTGAAAGCCTCTGCAGTATAGACTGTCAAAGCAGATGCTGAGCCTGATTGCCAACTGTTGGGCAGAGTGAATGGAATTTTATGTAAGAAGTGGGAAATAGTAAGAGCTGGAGAGGACAGGGTCTCCACAAGGAGAGCAACAGAACAAGAAAATTTGAACACAGGAAACTTCCCAGAGACTCACACTCCAACCAAGGACTATTCATAGAGATAACCTAGAACCCCTGCACAGATGTAGCACATGGCAGTTCAGTGTCCAAGTGGGTTACACAGTAATGGGAAGAGGGACTGCCTCTGACATAATCTGATTGGCCTGCTCTTTGATCACCTCCCCCTGAGGGGGGAGCAGCCTTACCAGGCCACAGTAGAGGACAATGCAGCCACTTTTGATGAGAACTTATAGACTAAGACCAGAAAGGAGAGGAGAACCTCCCCTATCAGTGGACTTGGGGAGTGGCATTCATGCAGAAAGTGGAGGATAGGTGGGATCGGGAGGGGAGGAGGGTGGGGCTTATGGGGGGATACAAAATGAATAAAGTGTAATTAATAAAAAGAAAAAAGAAAAAAAAGAAAATTATATCATATTTTCAGGCAAATGGATAGAACCAGTAAAATTCATCCTGGGTGAAGTAACTAAAATGCAGAAAGATAAATATGGTATGTATTCACTTATTAGGAGGTCTCTTAATAATGGAGGATAACGTTCCAATAAGCCATTTATTGTGACCAAACCAGTCTTCAACTAGTGGGAGTGAGTGGCAGTTCAATGGGTTTTTAGCCCAGGGCAACCTATGGAAATTTTCAAACAACCTAGGCTATTATTATTAAAATATGTTTCTGCCAACTGATAGATCAGTGCCATATTCTTGCATCCACAGAAATGCTTCCTTCTGCAGCAAATGGGATTGCATACTGAAGAGTTTAAGTTAGCCTGGGTATAACTTCATTTTGAAATAAAGCGCCATCTTGACTGGGAGCTGAATTCAGGTACCAGGAAAAATCACAGAATGTACACTTGGCAGACAACAAAGTTAACTCTCCTAGCAACAGCCTCCAGGAAATATCACAGAATAAAAACTTCACAGAAAATAGAGACAATCTCCCTGGCAATAATCAATGAGAATCAGTTGGGAACTGCCTGGGGAAATTCTCCCCAATATTTCAGATATAGTTTAGAAGAATAGGAATTGTGATTATATACCTCAGATGAGGTCATCTTGCCCCTCTAACTTTTAAGTCAAGGCATGAAACCCCTGCTTGCTTTCATGGAAATCCCCTGCTTTCAGTCTTTCCCTTTAAAAACTCTGCTCTCTCAGGGCTTGAGGTCCCACTTCTCTACTGCTGTGTCAGTGAGACGTAAGTCCCAAGTTAGATTGCTCTCATTATAAAGGTTTCTTGTTCTTGCATCAAGTTGTCTCCTAGTGATCTCTGAGGATCTGGTGATCCTGGCATTACATTTGGGGCTCGTCCAGGATGCCTCAGGACCCTTAGGACTGCAACTCGGAGAGGTTAATCCCACTGGTAAATGTCTTTTGTGTTGTCCATCTGCTTTAAGTGTTTGTTCCAGGTCACGTTACAAAGAGCAACTTGCCCCAACAGCTGAATATCTACCACAGGATTTTCTCAGGCATAATTCTGATCATGTGAGAAGAATGAACTGTGACAGGGTGAGAGACCAAGAATATGTTGAGAGTGAAGAATCTAGTGATAATACGAAGCTACGAAGCAATCCAAACTCAAGATGAAGAGCCAGGCCTAGAAGGAGCAAGCAAAGCAGGTGTAATTACACTCAAACACAGGTAGAGATGGAATTTGAGCATGCAGAAGCCAGCCAGCAACCTGTCAACAACAGACAGAGAGAAGCAATAATCCACATACACAATCGGCAAGTAGGAGGAAGCAAGCAGTAATGGTCTCAGCAAGCAAAAATCCCAAAACCAGGGCATCATGATGCAAATCTGATTCTTATAAAAGCCCAATTCAGTCCATAAAATTTATACACTTTTCCAATCCCCATGGTGCTGCTTTCTTTACCGAGCTTTCCCTATCAGGCTTCCATACTTCACCCAAGTACTTCCTTTTTATTAAGGAGCCTTTCAGATGTGGTGCCCATGCCAATAAATGCAGCACTTAGGAGGGAGGCAGAGGCGGGAAAATCTCTGCACTTCTTAGGATAGCCTGGTCTACATAGCAAGTTCCAGGCCAGCCAGGGGCAC
The DNA here is from genome assembly GCF_907164565.1 of Psammomys obesus. Lineage (NCBI taxonomy): Eukaryota > Metazoa > Chordata > Mammalia > Rodentia > Muridae > Psammomys > Psammomys obesus. The sequence goes on along the minus strand of NW_026589797.1, from coordinate 27,230 downwards.
ATAGTGAGATACAATCAAAAAAGGAAGAAAAAAACGAGAGAGAGTGGGAAGAAGAAAGAGAGAGAGAGAGGGTTCATTTTCTAGCACCCATATTGGGAAGTCCAAGAACTCCTATAACTCCAGCATCTGAGGATCAGTCATGCAGACACCCTTACACACACACACACACACACACACACACACACACACACACACACACA